>NW_026907674.1:0-22241 GCF_028389875.1 Rhea pennata | reverse complement strand
ACCCAGGCCTCGATCTGCTCCCCCCGCAGGTGCCGCTGCAGCTGCTCGCGGAGGCGGGGCCAGGGGGGCGGAGCCTCGGGGCCGGCCCCGCCCACCACCTCCTCCAGGGCGGGGCCGTCCAGCGCTGGCCCCGCCCCCGCCCCGCCCCCGCAGGGGCCCCGGCTCCCCGCCCCCACCAGCAGCCCTGGGGGCGGGGGCAGGGCGGGGCCAGCGGGGGGCGGGGCCAGCGGGGGCGGGGCCGGCGGGGGCGGGGCCAGGAGTAACGAGGGGCAAAGAGATAACGAACAGCCATGAGAAACGGGGGTCACAGGGGGTAACGAGGGGGGTAACGAGGGTGCATGGGGGGTTACGGGGATCATGAGGGTCACGGGGGGTCACAGAGGGTAACAAGGGGGTAACGAGGGTGCATGGGGGGTCACGGGGGTAACGAGGGGTCACAGGGGGTCACAGGGTGTTATGGGGGTTAATGAGGGGTTACAGAGTAACGAGGGTTCATGGGGGGTCACGGGGGTAATGAGGGGTCACAGGGGGTAATAGGGGGTCACGAGGGGTAACAAAGGGTCATGGGGGGTCACGGGGTTACGAGGGGTCGTAGGAGGTTACGGGGGTTCACAGGGGGTTACAGGGTAACATGGGGTCATGGGGTCACAGGGTAACAAGGGGTCATGGGGGCTAATGAGGGGTCACGGGGGTAACAAGGGGTCACGAGGGGTAACGAGGGGTCACAGGGGGTCACGGGGGTCGCGAGCCCCTACCGGCGAGGAAGGCGGAGGGCGGAAGCCCAGGAGCAGGGTGAGGAGGGGGCGGAGCCAGGGGCGGGGCCGGGGGCGGGGCCGGGCCCCCCCGGGGCGGAGCCGCACGGCCCCACCCCCGTCCTCGTCCTCGTCCCTGTCCCCGGCGGGGGGGGCGCGGGGGGGGGCGCCGGGGTCCCGGTGCCGCGCGTAGGCCACCGCCCCCCCCGCCGGGGCCTGCGCACGGCCCTCAGCGCCCGGACGCCTGGGCCCCTCGGGGGGGGGGGCCCGGACGCCTGGGCCCTCCTGGGGGTGGGGGGGGGCAGATGCCTGGGCCCTGGGGGGTTGGGGGGGTTCCCGGACACAACATGGGCTCTGGCGGGGGGGTCGGGGGGTCCCCGGACGCCTGGGCCCTCCTGGGGGGGGCAGATGCCTGGGCCCTGGGGGGGGGTTGGGGGAGGGGAGCCTGGACGCCTGGGCCCCAGGGAAGGGGGCAGGGGGGGCGGGGGTTCCTGGACACCTGGGCCCCGTGGTGGGGTCGGGGGCGGGGGGAGCCCGGATGCCTGGGCCCTGGGGGGGGGTTGGGGGAGTTCGGGGGTTCCCGGACGCCTGGGCCCCGGTGGGGGTCGGGGGCGGGGAGCCCGGATGCCTGGGCCCTGCGGGGGATCAGGAGTCATGGGGGGGCTCAGGGGTTCCCGGACGCCTGGGCCCGGGGGGGGGTTGGGGGGGAGTTGGGGGGTTCCCGGACGCCTGGGCCCAGGGGGGTTCAGGGGGTTCCCGGACGCCTGGGCCCGGGGGGGGGTTGGGGGGGGGGTCGGGGGGAGCCCGGACGCCTGGGCCCGGGGCAGGGGGGTCGGGGGATTCCCGGACGCCTGGGCCCCGGGCGGGGGTTGGGGGGTTCCCGGACGCCTGGGCCCCGGGGGGGGGTCGGGGGGTTCCCAGATGCCTGGACCCGGGGGGGGGGTTCGGGGTGTTTCCGGACGCCTGGGCCCCGGGGGGGGGTTCGGGGGGAGGGGGTCGGGGGATTCCCGGACGCCTGGGCCCCGGGCAGGGGTTGGGGGGTTCCCGGACGCCTGGGCCCCGGGGGGGGGGTTGGGGGGTTCCCGGACGCCTGGGCCCGGGGGGGGCCGTTACCCGCGGGCGCAGAAGGCGCCTCAGCGTCTCCATCGCTGCCTCAGCCGCCGTCCTGGGGCGAGAGGGGCCGGGGGGGTCGGGGGAGGCCCGGGGGGGCTGGCGCTTCCTGGGGGCAGGGGGCCCTGGGGGGGCTGGAGGGGGTCCTCCGGGGTCCCTGGGAGGCTGGGGGGGGGCCTGGGGGGTCCTGGGGGGTCCCCAGGGGGGTCCTCAGGGCTCCCTATGGGGCAGGGCGGGCCTGGGGGGGCCTGGGGAGTCCCCGGGGGGGTCCTCAGGGCTCCCTATGGGGCAGGGGGGGCCTGGGGGGCCTGGGAGGGCCTGGGGGGGGTTCTCAGGGCTCCCTATGGGGCAGGGCGGGCTTGGGGGGTCCTGGAGGGTCCCCGGGGGGGTCCTCAGGGCTCCCTATGGGGCGGGGGGTCCCCAGGGGGGTCCTCAGGGCACCCTATGGGGCGGGGGGGCTGGGGGGTCCCCGGGGGGGTCCTCAGGGCTCCCTATGGGGCGGGGGGTCCCCAGGGGGGTCCTCAGGGCTCCCTATGGGGCAGGGGGACTGGGGGGTCCCCGGGGGGGTCCTCAGGGCTCCCTATGGGGCGGGGGGTCCCCAGGGGGGTCCTCAGGGCACCCTATGGGGCGGGGGGGCTGGGGGGTCCCCGGGGGGTCCTCAGGGCTCCCTATGGGGCGGGGGGGGGCCGGGGGGGGCCCAGTTGCCCCCCCGCGCTGTGGGTCGGACTTTGCCCCCGGCTGGACTCTGCCCCCGCGTCGGCCCCGCGCCCCCCCCCGGGTCCCCCGGGTCCCCCTGCCCCCCCCCCGGCCCCCCCCGGACCCCTCTGGGCCCCCCCGGCCCCACTCACCCCCCAGCGCCTCAGCCCAGCCCGGTCCCGCAGCCCCCGGGTGGGGAGGGAGGGGGCGGGGCCGGGGGCGGGGCCGCGCTCTGAGGGGGCGTGGCTCCGGTGGGGAGGGGCGTGGCTCCGGTGGGGAGGGGGGAGGGGCGTGGGGCCCCCCCCCCCCCGGCGCCTCCCTGTCTGGCCGCCCCTTATCTGCCCCCGGTCACCGACCCGGGAGGGACCCGGCGGGGGGGGGAGGGGGAGGCAGGGCCCAGGCGTCCGGGGGGCTCCGGGGGGCTCCGGGGGTCGGGGGGGGCCGGAGGGGGCCGGGGGGTCCAGGTGGGTCCCGGGTCGGGGCGGGGGGTCGGGGCTTTGGGGGGGGTCCAGGGGGTCCCAGGTGCCCGGGTGGGTCTCAGGTCAGGGGGGGGCTCAGGGGGGGGTTTGGGGGGTCCCAGGTGGTTCTGGGGTTCGGAGGGGGGACGGGGGGGTTTTGGGGGGTCCCGGGCGGTTTCGGGGTTCGGAGGGGGTCGGGGGGGGTTTGGGGGTCCCAGGCGGTTCTGGGGTCCGGGAGGGTCAGGGGGGGGTTTGGGGGGTCCTGGGCGGTTCTGGGTTCGGAGGGGGTCAGGGGGGTTTTGGGGGGTCCTGGGCGGTTCCGGTCTTCGGAGGGGTTTTGGAGGGGTTTTGGGGGTCCTGGCGGTTCTGGGGTTCGGAGGGGGTCAGGGGGGGTTTTGGGGGGTCCTGGGCGGTTCCGGTCTTCGGAGGGGGTCGGGGGGGTTTTGGGGGGTCCTGGGCGGTTCTGGGGTTCGGGGGGGTCAGGAGGGGTTTTGGGGGGTCCCGGGCGGTTCTGGGGTTCGGGGGGGTCAGGGGGGGTTTTGGGGGGTCCCAGGCAGTTCTGGGGTCCAGGGCGGCGCGGAGGAGGCGGCGACAGCTCCGATAAATATTCCGTGTTGCCGGCTGACGGACGGCTGTCAGTCACCCCCCACCGCGCCTGACGGACAGCTGTCAGTCACGGAGAAGGCCCGCCTCCGGTTGCTGGGGGCAGGGTGATTGACAGCTGTCAATCGCCCGCCGACGTGTCCATAGTCCAAAGGAGCGAGCGGTCCCGGCCCCGGGTGACTGACAGCTGTCAATCACCCGCCGACGCGTCCGCAGTCCGGAGGACCGGCCTCGTCCCACGCATGCTGCCGGGGGTTGATTGACAGCTGTCAATCACCCGCCGACGTGCCCACAGCCGCTCCGTCCCCCGCGCCCTGGAGTGCTCTGACTGACAGCTGTCAATCACCCGCGGGCGACATCCTCGCGGGGGGGCCTGGAGACGGGGCGGCGACTGACAGCTGCCTGTGCAGCCGGGTGACGGACGCCTGTCGCGGGGTGATTGACAGGTGTCATGTGATGCAGTGGCGTCGCTGAAGACTGACATGCGTCATGGATGGTTGACAGGCGTTGAGATGACTGACAGGCGTCAGGGGTGGCTGACGGGTGCCGCATACGACTGACGGGCACTGTGTACAACTGGCAGGCACCGCGGGCGACTGACGGACGCTGTGGACGACTGACAGTCGCCGTGGGCGACTGAGAAGCACCGTGGATGACTGATGGACACCGCGACGACCGACGGGCGCCTTGGAGGAGTGAGGGGCGTCACCGGGGACAGGCGTCGGCGAGGAACAGGCGGACTTTGCCGCGCAGGAAGCTGGCGTGGGCGCGGAGCAGCCGGGGCAGCGAGCGCACCGGCACCGCGGGGGGGGGCCCGGCCCCGGGGGCTCCTGGGGGGCGGGGGGGGCGTCACCCCCGACCCCCGGCCCATCCGACCCCCCAACACCCCTGGACCCACATTTCCCCCCCCCAGACACCTCTGCCCCCCCCAAAACCCCCCTGTTCCCCCAGATTCCCCCCCCCCGATCCCCCCCAGACCCCCCTGGAGCCCCCCAGAGCCCCCAGACCCCTCTGACCCCCCAGACCCCCTCGAGCCCCCTGAGCCCCCAGACCCCCAAATGCCCCCAGAGCCCCTGACCCCCCTCCAGACCCCCAGGTCCCCCATATCTGCCCCAGCCCCCCCACCCCCTCTGACCCCCCAGACCCCCCCCAGCCTCCCTGGACCCCCAGGCCCCTCGTTCCCCCCAACACCCCTCAGACCCCTCAACCCCTCAACTCCCCCCCTCCCCCCATATCCCCCAGGCACCCCACACCCCCCAGACCCCCTCGAGCCCCCAGGTCCCCCCAGACCCCCCCAGACCCCCCCGGCCCCGTCACCTGGGGCCGCAGCCGCCGCAGCAGATGGGCCAGGCTGCGCACGGCGCTGTACGTGCGGTCGAGGGCCGGGCGCAGGCCGGGCGCCGGCAGCAGCTCGCGGGCCCGCAGCACCGCCGCCACCAGCACCGCCTGTCCGCCGGCCACCTGCCAGCCCCGCCGGGAGGCCTGCAACAGCGCGACAACACCGCGACGTCACCGCGACGTCACCGCGACGACACCGCGCCCCTGCGGCACCGCCGCCACCAGCACCGCCTGTCCGCCGGCCACCTGCCAGCCCTGCCGGGAGGCCTGCAACAGCGCGACAACACCGCGACGTCACCGCGACGTCACCGCGACGACACCGCGCCCCTGCGGCACCGCCGCCACCAGCACCGCCTGTCTCCCGGCCACCTGCCAGCCCCACCAGGAGGCCTGCAACAGCGCGACAACACCGCGACGTCACCGCGACGTCACTGTGACAACACCGCGCCCCTGCAGCACCACCACCACCGGCACCACCTGCCCCCCGGCCGCTTGCCAGCCCTGCCAGGAGGCCTGCAACAGCGTGACAACACCGTGATGTCACCGCGACAACACCATGACGTCACCACGACACTCCCGTTACTGCCAGTGTCCCTCCCCAGCCCCCTCGTTTGCCCCATTCTGCCCCATTTTGCCCTGTTCCACCCCATTTTGCTCTGCTTTGCCCCATTCTGCCATGTGCTGCCCGGTTTTGCCCCATTTTGTCCCATTTCCGCCCTGTTTCCACCCTGTTTTGCTTCATTTTGCCCATTCTCACCTGGTTTTTCCTCTTCCCACCGTTTTTTTCCTATTTGTACCTGATTTTGCCTGTTTCCACCCCTTTTCACCCTGTTTCTACCAGATTTCACACATTCATGCCCAGTTTTACCTGTTCCTGCCCGCTCTTGCTTGTTTCTGCCCAGTTTTGCCTGTTTCCACCCAGTTTTGCCTGGTTTTGCCCATTTCCACCCATTTCTGCCTGGTTTTGCCTGTTTCCACACAGTTTTGCCTATTCCCACCTGTTTCGTTGCCTGTTTTCACCCAGTTTTGTCTGATTCTGCCTGGTTTTGCCTGTTTCCACTCGTTTTTGCCCATTTCAACCCATTTCTGCCCAGTTTTTACAATTTCTGCCCACTCCCACCCCTTTTTGCCTATTTCTGCCCAGTTTTGGCTACTCCCACCTGGTTTCACCCAGTTTCGCCTGTTCCTGGCTGGTTTTGCCTGTTCCTGCTAATTTCTGCCTGATTTTGCCTGTTTCCACCCATTTCCACCTGTTTTTGCCTATTCCTGCCCAGTTTCTCCTGGTTTTGTCCATTCCTGCCTGGTTTTGCCTGTTCCCACCGATTTTTGCCCATTCCTGCCTGTTTTTGCCCAGTTCCACCCGTTTCCACCTGTTCTTGCTCATTCCTGCCTGGTTTTGCCCATTTCTACTCATTTTCACCTGTTCCCACCTGCATTTGCCCAGTTCCACCCGTTCCTGCCTGTTTTTGCCTGGTCCAGCATGGTTTTGCCCATTCCTGCCCAGCTTTGCCCAGTTCTGCCCATTTCCCCCTGGTTTTGCCCAGTTCCGTCCGTTTCCCCCCCGTTTCCCGCCCATTTCCCCCCGGTTTTGCCCATTTCCGTCCGTTTCCCCCCCGTTTCCCGCCCATTTCCCCCCGTTTTTGCCCATTTCCGTCCATTTCCCCCCCATTTCCTGCCTGTTTCCGTCCATTTTCCCCCCGTTTCCCGCCTGTTTCCCCTCGGTTTTGCCCATTTCCGTCCGTTTTCCCCCTGTTTCCCGTCCGTTTCCCCCTGTTTCCCGCCCATTTCCCCCGGTTTTGCCCAGTTCCATTCGTTTTTCCCCTGTTTCCCGCCAGTTTCCCCCCATTTCCCATCCGTGTCCCCCGATTTTTGCCCATTTCCATCCGTTTTCCCCCCGTTTTCCCCCCGTTTCCCACCCGTTTCCCACCCGTGTCCCCCCGGCTTTGCCCGTTTCCCGCCCGTTTCCCCCGGTTTCCCCCCGGCTTTGCCTGTTTCCGCCCGGTTTCCCCCCGTTTCCTGCCTGTTTCCCCCCGTTTCCCCCGTTTCCCGCCCGTGTCCCCCCCGGCTTTGCCCGTTTCCGCCCGGTTTCGCCCCGTTTCCCCGCTCACGTCCAGCTGCCGCCAGTCGTTGAAGTTCACCCCGGGGTCCGGCACCGGCACCGGCTCCGGCAGGTCGCAGGCGCTGCCGCACCCGGCCTGGGGGGGGGGGGGGTTCGACGGGGACCCACGGCTGCCCCACAGCCCCCCCACACCTCCCCCACAGCCCCCCCACACCTCCCCCACTGCCCCACGGTGACCCACAGCTTCCCCCTGCCCCCCCGCACTGCCCCACGGCAACCCACGGCTGCTCCATGACCCCCTCCACTGCCCCATGGCTGCCCCCACTGCCCCCCCACTGCCCCACGGCAACCCACGGCTGCTCCATGACCCCCCCCACTGCCCCATGGCTGCCCCCACTGCCCCCCCACTGCCCCACGGCAACCCACGGCTGCTCCATGACCCCCTCCACTGCCCCATGGCTGCCCCCACTGCCCCCCCACTGCCCCACGGCAACCCACGGCTGCTCCATGACCCCCTCCACTGCCCCATGGCTGCCCCCACTGCCCCCCCACTGCCCCACGGCAACCCATGGCTGCCCCATGACCCCCCCCCCCACTGCCTCCCCTTGCCCCCCCTGTGCCCCACAGCTGACCCATGGCCACCTCCACTGCCCCACATCTGCCCCCTGGCCCCCCACTGCCCCCCCACCCAACAGCTGCCCCACAGCCACCCCCACTGCCTCCCACGGCCCCCCCCACAGCCGCCGCACCACCACCCTCCCGCTGCCCCACAGCATCCCCACCACTGCCCCATGGTTGCCCCCCCCCCGAGCTCCTCCATGGTGACCCCACAGCGTCCCCGATGCCCCAGGGGTCCCCGAGGTCCCCCAGTGTCCCCCCACCCCCCGTCCCCCCCGGCGCCCCCCACCCCCTCCGTGGGGCGGCCCCTCACCAGCCCGCGCTCGGTGTCCTGGGCCTCCCGGATGAACCGCTCCAGCACTCGGGGGTCGCAGAGGGAGCCGGGGCCGTCGGGGCGCGCGGGGGCCCCCAGCAGCAGCAGCGGCAGCAGCACCCACAGCCCTGCGCGCACAGCCGCTGCACCCGGACGCCTGGGCCCCTCCCCCCCGCCAGGGAGCACCGGGGCTGGGGGCTCCCGGACGCCTGGGCCCCTCCCCTCTGCAAAGGACCACCGGCTCTGGGGGCTCCCGGACGCCTGGGCCCCTCCCCCCCGCCAGGGAGCACCGGCTCTGGGGGCTCCCGGACGCCTGGGCCCCCTCCCCTCTGCAAAGGACCACCGGCTCTGGGGGCTCCCGGACACCTGGGCCCCTCCCCTCTGCAAAGGACCACCGGCTCTGGGGGCTCCCGGACGCCTGGGCCCCTCTCCCCCACCAGGGAGCACCGGCTCTGGGGGCTCCCGGATGCCTGGGCCCCTCCCCTCTGCAAAGGACCACCGGCTCTGGGGGCTCCCGGACGCCTGGGCCCCTCTCCCCCACCAGGGAGCACCGGCTCTGGGGGCTCCCGGATGCCTGGGCCCCTCCCCTCTGCAAAGGACCACCGGCTCTGGGGGCTCCCGGACGCCTGGGCCCCTCTCCCCCACCAGGGAGCACCGGCTCTGGGGGCTCCCGGACGCCTGGGCCCCTCCCCTCTGCAAAGGACCACCGGCTCTGGGGGCTCCCGGACGCCTGGGCCCCTCTCCCCCACCAGGGAGCACCGGCTCTGGGGGCTCCCGGACGCCTGGGCCCCTCCCCTCTGCAAAGGACCACCGGGTCTGGGGGCTCCCGGACGCCTGGGCCCTCTCCCCTCTGCAAAGGACCACCGGCTCTGGGGGCTCCCGGACGCCTGGGCCCCCTCCCCTCCACCGAGGACCACCAGGTCTGGGGGCTCCCGGACGCCTGGGCCCCCTGCCCGGCGCGCCGCCCGGACGCCTGGGTCCCCGCTGCTGCCGGCCGCCCGGGACGCCGGTCTCCACGCACGCCCGCCGTTGCCCAGGGTCCCGGCTCCCATTGGCTGGAGCAGGGCCGGGGCGGGGGGCGGCGGGGTGGGGGGGTGCCGGGGCCCAGGCATCCAGCGGGGCCCCTCTCCCCCCGCCCCCGGCCCCACTCACCCGGCGGCCCCATGGCGGGCTGGGCATGGCAGGGCGCCGGGCGCCCGGAGCGGCGGTGCCGCGGGCGCGAGCGAGCGGCCGCCGGGGAATGCCGCGGCGCGGCCGGCCGGAAGGCACAGGGGGGGTTTCCTCCGCGCGCTGCCCTCGCGCCGCCGTCGAGGAAAAGGCCATGCCGGCGGCCGCACGTCGCCCTGGCCGCCCGCCACCCGGCCCCGGCGTCCCCGGCGCCCGGCTGCCGCCGCCGCCGCCAGGCTCGCGCGGACGGCGACGCGCGGGGACGTGGGGACGCGGGGACAAGGACGAGGGGAGGGAGCGCGAGGACGGGGACGCAGGGACGCGGGGATGGAGACGGGGGACGGGGACACATGGGGATGCGGCGACGGGGACAGCAGAGGGGGACGCGGGGACGCGGGACAAGGGGACGTGCGGACACGGGGATGTGAGGACGCTGATGTGGGGACTCCGGGATCCTGCCCCACACGGGAGGGGATGGGGACGAGGACGTACGGACACAGACACAGGGACCTGGCTGTGCCAAGACCCCACAAAGCCCCGGACGCCTGGGCCCCCCCAAAGTCCCAGACGCCTGGGCCCCATGAAGCCCCGGATGCCTGGGCCCCCGCAAAGCCCCGGACGCCTGGGCCCCACGAAGCCCCGGACGCTGGGGCCCCGGCGGAGACAGGCCAGGGGGCTCCGCGCGCGGGAGGAAGCGGCCGAACCGTGGGGCCGTGTCCGTGTCTCGGCCGCGGCGCCGGGGATGGGGGGATGCGCGGACGCGGGGTGCAGGGACGGGACCCCCATGGGGACACCTGGGCTCCCCCGGGCACCGAGCCCAGGCGCCTGGGCACAGCCCGGCCCTGGGGCCCAGGCGTCCGGGGGCTGCATGATCCCAGGTGTCCGGGGAACTGCATGCCACCAGGGGCCCAGGTGTCCGGGCACTGCGCAGTCGTAGGCATCCGGATGCAGCCCGTGAGGGGCCCAGGTGTCCGGGGGCTGCACAGTCGCAGGCATCTGGCTGCAGCCTGCATGGGCCCAAGCGTCCGGGGTGCCATGTGGGTCCAGGAGTCCGGGTGCAGCCCACATGGGGCCAAGGCATCCGGGGCACCGTGTGGTCCCAGGTGCCCAGGTGCAGTCCGTGGGGGCCCAGGCGTCCGGGTGCAGCCTGCGTGGGGCCCAGGCGTCCGGGATGCGGGCCCAGGCGTCTGGGTGCAGCCTGCACGGGGCCCAGGCGTCCGGGGCACTGTACGGGCCCAGGTGCCCAGGTGCAGTCCGCGGGGGCCCAGGCGTCCGGGTGCAGCCTGCGCGGGGCCCAGGCGTCCGGGGCGCTGTGCGGGCCCAGGCGTCCGGCCGGCCCCCTGCCAGGCGCCGGGGCCGTACGTGCGGCTCGGCACAGCCTGGCCCCGGGGTCAGGTCCCCGCGGCGCCAGCGGGGCCAAAGGCCGCGGGGGGGGGGAGGGGGGGGACACAGGGATGGCGCCGGCCCTCCCCCGCCCGGACGCCTGGGCCCCCCCCCCGGGGGATGGCTGCGTCCACCCCCAGTGCCTGGGGCCTTCCCCGGACGCCTGGGCCCCCACCCACACCTGCCCCCCCCTTCCAAAGGTAGGAACGCTCCCTTCTCCCCTGGGTCCACCCGGACGCCTGGGCCCCCCGGACACCTGGGCCCCCCGTGCAGGTAGGAATGCTCCCTTCTCCCCTAGGTCCCCCCGGACGCCTGGGCCCCCCCGGACGCCTGGGCCCCCCGGACACCTGGGCCCCCCGTGCAGGTAGGAACTCTCCCTTCTCCCCTAGGTCCCCCCAGACGCCTGGGCCCCCCCAGACGCCTGGGCCCCCCGGACACCTGGGCCCCCCGTGCAGGTAGGAACGCTCCCTTCTCCCCTAGGTCCCCCCGGACGCCTGGGCCCCCCCGGACACCTGGGCCCCCTGTGCAGGTAGGAACGCTCCCTTCTCCCCTAGGTCCCCCCGGACGCCTGGGCCCCCCGGACACCTGGGCCCCCCGTGCAGGTAGGAACGCTCCCTTCTCCCCTAGGTCCCCCCGGACGCCTGGGCCCCCCCGGACGCCTGGGCCCCCCGGACACCTGGGCCCCCCGTGCAGGTAGGAACGCTCCCTTCTCCCCTAGGTCCCCCCGGACGCCTGGGCCCCCCCGGACGCCTGGGCCCCCCGGACACCTGGGCCCCCCGTGCAGGTAGGAACTCTCCCTTCTCCCATGGGCCCCCCCGGACGCCTGGGCCCCCCGGATGCCTGGGCCCCCCGTGCAGGTAGGAACGCTCCCTTCTCCCATGGGTTCCCTGGACGCCTGGGCCCCCCGGACGCCTGGGTCCCCCATGCAGGTAGGAACGCTCCCTTCTCCCCTAGGTCCCCCCGGACGCCTGGGCCCCCCGGACGCCTGGGCCCCCCGTGCAGGTAGGAACTCTCCCTCCTCTCCCGGTTGCTCCTGGACTCCCGGGCCCCTCCCGGACTCCTGGGCCCCTCCCAGACTCCCGGGCCCCTCCCGGACTCCTGGGCCCCTCCCGGACTCCCGGGCCCCTCCCGGCTCGCCTGGGTCCCCCCGGACTCCTGGGCCCGGCCGGCGCGGGGTGGGATCCCTCCCCCGCTGTTCCCGGACGCCTGGGCCCCGCGGGGGGGAGGGGGTTTCCTGCCCCGAAAGGGCAGCGGTGACGCGGGGGAAGCGGCGCCGGCCCCGGCGCAGACACCCCGAGGCCCCGCTCGGCGCCGCCGTTTATTGGGGCCGGTCCAGGGTCCCGCGCGGCCGGACGCCTGGGCCCCGCGCGCCCCCGGCCCCCCGCCCCCACCCCGGGACCCCGCAGCCCCCGGCCCGGGGCGACGGAGCCGCCAGGGTGGCCCCCGGTGTCCTCAGGGAGGTGATGGAGCCGCCGCGGTGGCCCCAGGTGTCCTCAGGGAGGTGATGGAGCCGCCGGGGTGGCCCCAGGTGTCCTCGAGGAGGTGACGGAGCCGCCGGGGTGGCCGCAGGTATCCCCGAGGGGGTGATGGAGCCGCCGCGGTGGCCCCAGGTGTCCTCGAGGGGGTGACGGAGCCGCCGCAGTGGCCCCAGGTGTCCTCGAGGGGGTGATGGAGCCGCCGCGGTGGCCCCAGGTGTCCTCAGGGAGGTGATGGAGCCGCCGGGGTGGCCGCAGGTGTCCTCGAGGGGGTGATGGAGCCGCCGCGGTGGCCCCCGGTGTCCTCAGGGAGGTGATGGAGCCGCCGCGGTGGCCCCAGGTGTCCTTGAGGAGGTAATGGAGCCGCTGGGGTGGCCCCAGGTGTCCTTGAGGGGGTGATGGAGCCGCCGCGGTGGCCCCAGGTGTCCTCGAGGGGGTGACGGAGCCGCTGGGGTGGCCCCAGGTGTCCTCGAGGAGGTGACGGAGCCGCCGGGGTGGCCGCAGGTGTCCTCGAGGGGGTGATGGAGCCGCCGCGTTGGCCCCAGGTGTCCTTGAGGGGGTGACGGAGCCGCCGGGGTGGCCCCAGGTGTCCCCATGGGGGTGATGGAGCCGCTGCGGTGGTCCCAGGTGTCCTCGAGGGGGTGACGGAGCCGCTGGGGTGGCCCCCGGTGTCCTCAGGGAGGTGATGGAGCCGCTGGGGTGGCCCCAGGTGTCCTCGAGGAGGTGATGGAGCCGCCGGGGTGGCCCCAGGTGTCCTTGAGGGGGTGACGGAGCCGCCGGGGTGGCCCCAGGTGTCCTCAGGGAGGTGATGGAGCCGCTGGGGTGGCCCCAGGTATCCCCGAGGGGGTGATGGAGCCGCCATGGTGGTCCCAGGTGTCCCCATGGGGGTGATGGAGCCGCCGGGGTGGCCCCCGGTGTCCTCAGGGAGGTGATGGAGCCGCCGGGGTGGCCCCAGGTGTCCTTGAGGAGGTGATGGAGCCGCTGGGGTGGCCCCAGGTATCCCCGAGGGGGTGATGGAGCCGCCATAGTGGCCCCAGGTGTCCTCAGGGAGGTGATGGAGCCACCGCGGTGGCCCCAGGTGTCCCTTAGGAGGTGACCGAGCCGCTGGGGTGGCTCAGGACATCGCCCCGTTGGGTGCTGGAGGCTCTGGAGCCCCCGGGGTGACTCACGCGCCCCTGCAGCGGCTGCTGGCGTCGCCGGGGTGGCTCCGGGTGTCCCCAGGGGGGTGACGCAAGCCCAGAGCGTCCCCACGGCAGGTCCCAGCACCTCGGGAGCCGCCGGGGCGACTCGCGTGTCTCCGAAACGGCTGCTGAAGCTGCCACGGTGCTCGAGGACGTTGCTGCGGCACCCGACGCTACGGGTAACGGGACAGCTCAGGACCTCCCCGGGGGGCTACACAGGAGCAGGAGCCTCCGGGACGGCCCAGAACGTCCCCAGGGAGCTTCGTGGAGCCACCAGAACGGCTCAGAATGTCCCCCAAAAGCTTCATGGAACAGTGGGAGCCACCAGAACATCTCAGAACGTCCTCAAAGAGCTTCACGGAGCCACCAGAACATCTCAGAACGTCCTCAAAGAGCTTCATGGAGCCACCAGCACAATTCAAACACCCCCAGGGAGCTTCACAGAACAGCAGGACCCCCCAGGATCACTCAAAATGTCTTTAGGGTTCTTCACAGCCACCAGGATGACTCAGAACGTCCCCCGGGAGCTTCATAGAGTGGTAACAGCCACCAGAACGGCTCAACGTGTCCTCAGGGAGCTTCACAGAGCAACGGGAACCACCGGAACGGCTCAACGTGTCCTCAGGGAGCTTCACGGAGCAACGGGAACCACCGGAACGGCTCAACGTGTCCTCAGGGAGCTTCACGGAGCAACGGGAACCACCGGAACGGCTCAACGTGTCCTCGGGGAGCTTCACGGAGCAACGGGAACCACCGGAACGGCTCAACGTGTCCTCAGGGAGCTTCCTGGAGCAACGGGAACCACCGGAACGGCTCAACGTGTCCTCAGGGAGCTTCCTGGAGCAACGGGAACCACCGGAACGGCTCAACGTGTCCTCAGGGAGCTTCCTGGAGCAACGGGAACCACCGGAACGGCTCAACGTGTCCTCAGGGAGCTTCCTGGAGCAACGGGAACCACCGGAACGGCTCAACGTGTCCTCAGGGAGCTTCCTGGAGCAACGGGAACCACCGGAACGGCTCAACGTGTCCTCAGGGAGCTTCGCGGAGCAACGGGAACCACCGGAACGGCTCAACGTGTCCTCAGGGAGCTTCCTGGAGCAACAGGAACCACCAGAACGGCTCAACGTGTCCTCAGGGAGCTTCCTGGAGCAACGGGAACCACCGGAACGGCTCAACGTGTCATCAGGGAGCTTCCTGGAGCAACGGGAACCACCGGAACGGCTCAACGTGTCCTCGGGGAGCTTCCTGGAGCAACGGGAACCACCAGAACGGCTCAACGTGTCCTCAGGGAGCTTCACGGAGCAACGGGAACCACCGGAACGGCTCAATGTGTCCTCAGGGAGCTTCACAGAGCAACGGGAACCACCGGAACAGCTCAACGTGTCCTCAGGGAGCTTCCTGGAGCAACGGGAACCACCGGAACAGCTCAACGTGTCCTCAGGGAGCTTCCTGGAGCAACGGGAACCACCGGAACAGCTCAACGTGTCCTCAGGGAGCTTCCTGGAGCAACGGGAACCACCGGAACGACTCAACGTGTCCTCAGGGAGCTTCCTGGAGCAACGGGAACCACCGGAACGGCTCAACGTGTCCTCGGGGAGCTTCCTGGAGCAACGGGAACCACCAGAACGGCTCAACGTGTCCTCAGGGAGCTTCGCGGAGCAACGGGAACCACCGGAACAGCTCAACGTGTCCTCAGGGAGCTTCCTGGAGCAACGGGAACCACCGGAATAGCTCAACGTGTCCTCAGGGAGCTTCCTGGAGCAACGGGAACCACCGGAACGGCTCAACGTGTCCTCAGGGAGCTTCCTGGAGCAACGGGAACCACCGGAACAGCTCAACGTGTCCTCAGGGAGCTTCCTGGAGCAACGGGAACCACCGGAACGGCTCAACGTGTCCTCAGGGAGCTTCCTGGAGCAACGGGAACCACCGGAACGGCTCAACGTGTCCTCAGGGAGCTTCCTGGAGCAACGGGAACCACCGGAACAGCTCAACGTGTCCTCAGGGAGCTTCACAGAGCAACGGGAACCTCCGGAACGGCTCAACGTGTCCTCAGGGAGCTTCCTGGAGCAACGGGAACCACCGGAACGGCTCAACGTGTCCTCAGGGAGCTTCGCGGAGCAACGGGAACCACCGGAACAGCTCAACGTGTCCTCAGGGAGCTTCACGGAGCAACGGGAACCACCGGAACGGCTCAACGTGTCCTCAGGGAGCTTCGCGGAGCAACGGGAACCACCGGAACAGCTCAACGTGTCCTCAGGGAGCTTCGCGGAGCAACGGGAACCACCGGAACGGCTCAATGTGTCCTCAGGGAGCTTCACGGAGCAACGGGAACCACCAGAACGGCTCAACGTGTCCTCAGGGAGCTTCACAGAGCAACGGGAACCACCGGAACGGCTCAACGTGTCCTCAGGGAGCTTCCTGGAGCAACGGGAACCACCGGAACGGCTCAACGTGTCCTCAGGGAGCTTCCTGGAGCAACGGGAACCACCGGAACGGCTCAACGTGTCCTCAGGGAGCTTCACGGAGCAACGGGAACCACCGGAACGGCTCAACGTGTCCTCAGGGAGCTTCCTGGAGCAACGGGAACCACCGGAACAGCTCAACGTGTCCTCAGGGAGCTTCACGGAGCAACGGGAACCACCGGAACAGCTCAACGTGTCCTCAGGGAGCTTCACAGAGCAACGGGAACCACCGGAACGGCTCAACGTGTCCTCAGGGAGCTTCCTGGAGCAACGGGAACCACCGGAACGGCTCAACGTGTTCTCAGGGAGCTTCACGGAGCAACGGGAACCACCGGAACGGCTCAACGTGTCCTCAGGGAGCTTCCTGGAGCGACGGGAACCACCGGAACGGCTCAACGTGTCCTCAGGGAGCTTCACGGAGCAACGGGAACCACCGGAACGGCTCAACGTGTCCTCGGGGAGCTTCCTGGAGGCTCAACGACGGCCCGGGCCGTCCCCGGGGCGCTCCCGGAGCGACGGGAACCAGCGGAACGGCTCAACGTGTCCTCAGGGAGCTTCCTGGAGGCTCAATGACGGCCCGGGCCGTCCCCGGGGCGCTCCCGGAGCGACGGGAACCACCGGCACGGCTCAGCGCGTCCTCCGGGAGCTTCCTGGAGGCTCAACGACGGCCCGGGCCGTCCCCGGGGCGCTCCCGGAGCGACGGGAACCACCGGAACGGCTCAGCGCGTCCTCCGGGAGCTTCCTGGAGGCTCAACGACGGCCCGGGCCGTCCCCGGGGCGCTCCCGGAGCGACGGGAACCACCGGAACGGCTCAGCGCGTCCTCCGGGAGCTTCCTGGAGGCTCAACGACGGCCCGGGCCGTCCCCGGGGCGCTCCCGGGGCGGCGGGAACCACCGGCACGGCTCAGCGCGTCCTCCGGGAGCTTCCTGGAGGCTCAACGACGGCCCGGGCCGTCCCCGGGGCGCTCCTGGGGCGGCGGGAACCACCGGCACGGCTCAGCGCGTCCTCCGGGAGCTTCGCGGCGGCGCCGGCACGGCCCGGACCGTCCCCGGGGCGCTCCCGGGGCGGCGGGCGCTCAGGGCCGGGGGCCGTGTCGGCAGACGCGGATGTGGATGGCGGAGTTGTGGCGGGCGCGGGCGAGGGCGCCGGGGCCGGCGCCGGGGCCGGGCAGGGCCACGGTGGAGGTGCTGGCGTGGAGGCGGAGGGCGCCGGGCGCGGCGGCCTGCAGCTGCAGCGCCAGGTTGATGGCGCGCGTGACGGCCAGGCCCAGGCCGTGCAGGCGGATCTCGGGGCGGGCGCCGGGCGCGAGCAGGCGCTGGCAGCGCCGCAGCTGCGCCCGGAAGTCCGTGCGCATGTTCACGAAGACGTCGGCGCCGGCGGCGGAGCCGGGGGGCCCGGCGGGCGGGCGGGGGGCCGGGCCGCGGCGCGGCGCCCGCGGCGCCTCCTGCGACGCCTCCGACATCCTGCGGCCGCCGGGGGGCGGGGAGGGGGGTGAGGGGGCGGCGGGACCCCCCCAAACGGCCCCCGGGACCCCCAAACGGCCTCTGAGACCCCCCCAGTCTGCCCCCGGGACCCCCAAAGGGCCCCCAGACCCCCCCAAACGGCCCCCGGGACCCCCAAACGGCCTCTGAGACCCCCCCAAACGGCCCCCGGGACCCCCAAAGGGCCTTGAGACCCCCCCAAACGGCCCCCGGGACCCTCAAAGGGCCCCCAGACCCCCCCAAACGGCCCCCGGGACCCTCAAAGGGCCTCTGAGACCCCCCTAGTCTGCCCCCAGGACCCTCAAAGGGCCCCCAGACCCCCCCAAACGGCCCCCGGGACCCCCAAAGGGCCTCTGAGACCCCCCCAAACGGGCCCCGGGACCCCCAAACGGCTTCTGAGACCCCCCCCAGTCTGCCCCCAGGACCCTCAAAGGGCCCCCAGACCCCCCCAAACGGCCCCCGGGACCCCCAAACAGCCCCAGGAACCCAAACGGCTCCCAGGACCCCCCAAACGGCTCCCAGGACGCCCAAACGGCCTCTGGGACCCCCCCAAACGGCCCCCAGGAACCCAAATGGCCCCCAGGAACCCCCAAACAGCCCCCAGGAACCCAAACGGCTCCCAGGACCCCCCCAAACGGCCCCCGGGACCCCCAAACAGCCCCCAGGAACCCAAACGGCCCCCGGGACCCCCAAACAGCCCCCAGGAACCCAAACGGCTCCCAGGACCCCCCCAAACGGCCCCTGGGACCCCCAAACGGCCTCTGGGACCCCAGCCTGCCCCCGGGACTCCCCCAAACAGCCCCCAGGACCCCCAAACGGCCCCCGGGACCCCCAAATTGCCCCCGAGACCCCCAGCCTGCCCCTGGACTCCCCCAAACAGCCCCTGGGACCCCAAACAGCCTCCAGGACCCCAAACGGCCCCGGGACCCCCCCAAACAGCCCCCAGGACCCCCCGAAACAGCCCCCGGGACCTCCTCAAATGGCCTCCGGGACCCCCAAACTGCCCCCGGGATCCCTCCCAAATGGTCCTCGGGACCCCCCCAATGACTCCAGGAGCCTCCCAAATTGCCCCCCGGACCCCCAAACTGCCCCTGTGGCCCCCCAACCTGCCCCTGGGACCCCCAACCTTCCCCCAGAACCCTCAACCTGCCCCCGGGACCCCCCAACCTGCCCCAAGACCCTTAATCTGCCCCCAGGACCCTAAAACCCGCCCCTGGGACCCCCAACCTGCCCCAAGACCCTTAATCTGCCCCCAGGACCCTAAAACCTGCCCCGGGACCTCCCAAACCACCCCCAGGACCCCCAGCCTGTGCTCGACACCCCCCAACTTGTCCCCAGGACCCTCAGTCTGCCTCGGTGACCCTCGATCGGCCGTCAGGACCCCCCAGAGCGCCCTCGGGACCCCCCATCTGCCCCTGGGACCCCCCATCTGCCCCCGGGACCCCCCCAACCTGCTCCCAGGACCCCCAATCTACCCATGAGACCCCCAACCTGCCCCCGGGACCCCCCAACCTGCCCATGAGACCCCTCCAACCTGCTCCCAGGAGCCCTAATCTACCCATGAGACCCCCAACCTGCCCCGGGACCCCAACCTGCCCCCGAGACCCCCCCCAACCTGCTCCCAGGACCCCCCAAGACCCTCAAAGTGCTTCCGGGACCCCCAGCACCCTCAATCTACCCCCGGGACCCCTCAACCTACCCCAGGGACCCCCCAGAACCCGCAACCTGCCCCGGGACCCCCCAACCTGCCCCCGGGCGCCCCATGGCCCCTCCGCCGCCCCCGGAGCCCCCCGGGCCCCCCCGGCCCGCACCTCCGCGCGTCCCCGCCGCCGCCGCTTCCGCTTCCGGGGGCGCGGCCCCGCCGCTGGCCCCGCCCCCCCGGAAGCCTGGGGCCCTCGGAGCCCGCCCCTCCCCCCCCGGCACCCCCTGACCCCTGACCCCGGGCTGCGCGGTGACGTCACATAGGCGGGACGCGCCGTGGCGTCACCGCGCCCGCGCTGACGTCACGGCCGCCGGCACCGGAGGGCGGGAGCGGGGAGGGGGCGGGGGCGGGCGGCGACGTCACGGCGGGGGGCGGGGCCCGACCCGCCGTCACGTGACCGCGACACCGCCCGGCGCGGCGCGTTGCCATGGTGACGGCAGGGAGACCCTGCCCCCCCCCCGGCCCGTTGCTATGGCGACACATGAGCCCCCCCCCCCCCCCCATCGCCATGGTGACCCTGGAGTTTCCCCCCCCGCCTGGTTGCCATGGAGACTCTAGACCCGCCCCCTCGCGGGGCGGAGCCCGCTGGGCCGCCCCGCCCCCCTCGGCCCGTCTCCATGGTGACGCCGGTCCCGCCCCCCCCCCCCCCCCGGCAACTCACACACTGTTACCATGGCGACGCGAGAGCGCCCCCGCCGTTGCCATGGAGACGCCCCCGCCCCCCCCCCCCCCCGTTACTGTGCCACCGCCGCAGCGGCCCCGCCCCGCCGTGACCCGGGGGGGCGCCGGGGGGCCCAGGCGTCCGAGTGCCCTATGACCCATGACCTCCCCCCTCCCGGGGGGCCCGGGTGTCCGGGCCGCGCGGGGCATTGTGGGAAGCCGGGGCCTGCGGTTCCCGCTCGGCTCCAGCCGCGGGGGGGGGGAGGGACCGGGCCCGGACGCCTGGGCCCCACGGGGGGGGGGGGGGGCGGGGCGGAGCGGCCGTTTCCTGGGTTTGACACTTTTCCGTCCCAGGGGTGCGTGGGGGGGGGGGGGCGCGAGGCCACTCGGGGGCCCAGGCGTCCGGGATGGGGGGGGGGGGTGTGCCGGGGGGAGGGGCAGGATTGGGGGGAACCCGGGGGGGAGGGGCCCCGGGGGGGGAGGGGCGGGACTCGGCGGCGGAGGGATCCGCCCCCCCCCTCCGGGCCGGTGATGCGGCCGCGGGGCCGCGCGCACGCGCGGAGCGAACCGACCGCGGGGGGGGAGGGGGGAGGGGCGAGCCCAGGCCCCGCCCACCGGGGGACGCGGCCAAGTGTGTGCGGGGGGGGGGGCCGGGACGTACCGTACCGAGTGTGTGCGGGGGGGGGGGTCGGGACGTACCGAGTGTGTGCGGGGGGGACCGGGACGTACCAAGTGTGTGCGGGGGGGCCGGGACGTACCGAGTGTGTGCGGGGGGGCCGGGACGTACCAAGTGTGTGCGGGGGGGTCGGGACGTACCGAGTGTGTGCGGGGGGGACCGGGACGTACCAAGTGTGTGCGGGGGGGGCCGGGACGTACCGAGTGTGTGCGGGGGGGCCGGGACGTACCAAGTGTGTGCGGGGGGGCCGGGACGTACCGAGTGTGTGCGGGGGGGCCGGGACGTACCAAGTGTGTGCGGGGGGGTCGGGACGTACCGAGTGTGTGCGGGGGGGCGGGACGTACCGAGTGTGTGCGGGGGGTCGGGACGTACCGAGTGTGTGCGGTGTGTCGGGACGTACCAAGTGTGTGCGGGGGGGACCGGGACGTACCAAGTGTGTGCGGGGGGGGGCCGGGACGTACGAGTGTGTGCGGGGGGGCCGGGGTCGTACCGAGTGTGTGCGGGGGGGGCCGGGACGTACCGAGTGTTTGCGGGGGGGCCGGGACGTACCGAGTGTGTGCGGGGGGGGGTCGGGACGTACCGAGTGTGTGCGGGGGGGGCCGGGACGTACCGAGTGTGTTGCGGGGGGGTCGGGACGTACCGAGTGTGTGCGGGGGGGGGGTCGGGACGTACCGAGTGTGTGCGGGGGGGCCGGGACGTACCGAGTGTGTGCGGGGGGGGTCGGGACGTACCAAGTGTGTGCGGGGGGGGCCGGGACGTACCGAGTGTTTGCGGGGGGGGTCGGGACGTACCGAGTGTGTGGCGGGGGGGGGTCGGGACGTACCGAGTGTGTGCGGGGGGGCCGGGACGTACCGAGTGTGTGCGGGGGGGTCGGGACGTACCGAGTGTGTGCGGGGGGGGGTCGGGACGTACCAAGTGTGTGCGGGGGGGTCGGTACGTACCGAGTGTGTGCGGGGGGGTCGGGGACGTACCGAGTGTGTGCGGGGGGGGGTCGGGGACGTACCAAGTGTGTGCGGGGGGGTCGGGACGTACCAAGTGTGTGCGGGGGGGGTCGGGACGTACCAAGTGTGTGCGGGGGGGTCGGGACGTACCCAGTGTTTGCGGGGGGGGCCGGGACGTACCGAGTGTGTGCGGGGGGGTCGGGGACGTACCAAGTGTGTGCGGGGGGGGTCGGTACGTACCGAGTGTGTGCGGGGGGGTCGGGACGTACCGAGTGTGTGCGGGGGGGGGTCGGGACGTACCAAGTGTGTGCGGGGGGGGGGGTCGGGACGTACCAAGTGTGTGCGGGGGGGGTCGGGACGTACCCAGTGTTTGCGGGGGGGGCCGGGACGTACCGAGTGTGTGCGGGGGGGGGTCGGGACGTACCAAGTGTGTGCGGGGGGGGTCGGGACGTACCGAGTGTGTGCGGGGGGGGCCGGGACGTACCAAGTGTGTGCGGGGGGGGGCCGGGACGTACGAGTGTGTGCGGGGGGGTCCGGGGACGTACCAAGTGTGTGCGGGGGGGGCCGGGACGTACCGAGTGTGTGCGGGGGGGGGTGGAATCACTCACTGCTGGGGGGGGAGGGGGCAGGACTGAGCCTACCCTGGGGGGCGGTTTGGGGGGGGTCAGTGCTGCCCCCCCCCGGGCTTATGGGGTTCCCCCCCCTTCGGATGGTGCCGCCAGGCAGTGACACCCCCCCCCGGCGAGCCCCGCCCCCTTTGCACACGCCCAGCCGAGCCCCGCCCCCCTTTGCACAACCACAACAGAGCCCCCCCGCGCCGCGGCCTCCCCCGCCCCGGCCCGGACGCCTGGGCCCCCCCCCCGATCGGGAGCCCCCCCGCCCCCCCCCGCATATCGGCTCCTGCGCCTTTAAGGCGAGGCTGCGGCTTCGCTCATTGTCTCGGGCGGCGGCCAATGAGGGGCCGCGGCGGGGAGCGGGCGCGGCGCCCTGATTGGCCGAGGTGCCGCTCGCCCCGCCCCGGCCCCCCGCCGCTCGCCCCGCCCCCCGCAGCGGCGCTGTCCAGTGCTGAAACCCGCGGCCGCCGGCAGCGCCGGCCATGAGCGGGGGGGTCTACGGCGGGGGTACGGGGGGGGCACGGGGGGGGGACATGGGGGGGACATGGGGGG
>NW_026907673.1:0-22397 GCF_028389875.1 Rhea pennata | reverse complement strand
GACCCCCCCCCCGGGGATAGGGACCCCCCCCCGGGATAGGGACCCCCCCCCCAGCTTAACCCCCCCGGGGATAGGGACCCCCCCCCGGGATAGGGACCCCCCCCAGGGATAGGGGATCCCCCCCGGGATAGGGACCCCCCCCAGCTTAACCCCCCCGGGATACGGACCCCCCCCATTCGGTACCGGGACACCCCCCCCTTCCCCCCCCGGGTTCCTCCCCCCCCCGGGGATAGGGGACCCCCCCCCAATTCGGTACCGGGACACCCCCCCCCCCGGGTAGCTCCCCCCCCGGGGATAGGGACCCCTCCCAGGGATAGGGGACCCCCTGGGATAGGGACCCCCCCCAGCTTAAACCCCCCCCCAGGGATAGGGGACCCCCCCCCATTCGGTACCGGGACACCCCCCCCCCTCCCGGGTACCTCCCCCCCGGGGATAGGGCCCCCCCCCCGGGATAGGGACCCCCCCCCAGTCGGTACAGGGAACCCCCCCCCCAGCTTACACCCCCCCCCCCCCGCGGATAGGGACCCCCCCCCATTCCGTACCGGAGACCCCCCCCCCCAGTCTGCTCCCCCCAGGTATAGGGACCCCCCCCAATCTACCTCCACAGATAGGGACCCCTCCCCCTTCCTCCTCCTCCTCCTCGGGGGGGGGGGCTCCTTATGGGCCCCCCAGGACCGGCCCCCCCCGCCCCCCCCCTCCATTCGGTATGACCTCCCTCCTTCCCAGTACTGCTCCCCCGGTGCTGACCCCCCCGCCCCGGTACCGACTGCCCCCCCGGCACTCGGTACCAACCTGCCCCCCCCCAGACCCCCCGGTACCAGCCCCCACCCCCCCAGTACTGACTGCCCCTCCTGGACCCCCCAGCACCGACTGTCTCCCTCCCCCCCCAGACCCCCTGGTACCGCCCCCCCCCCCGGTACTGACTGCTCCCCCCCCCCCCGGCCCCCCTGGTACCGACACCGCCCCCCCCCCCCCGGCACGCGGTACCCGCCCCTCCTCCTTCCCGGTACCGACACCCCTCCCAGGTACTGACCCCCCCACACAGCCGGTACCTACTGGATCCCCCGGTACTGCCCCCCCCCGCACCCTGGTAAACAAGGCCCGGGGGGGCCCTTAGGGGGCTCCCGCCCCCTCCCCAAACTGCCTTCGGGAGCCCCAAAATGCCCCCGGGACCCCCCCCGACCCCGTTGACACTGTGGGTCCGTGTGCGGGTGTGCGCGCGGGTGTGCGCCCCTGCTTGCGGCTGTGGGTCCGGACGCGCAGTTGTGGCTGCTGGCGACTGTGCGTCCCCTCGGCTGTGCATGTCTGCTTGTGACTGTGTGCGCGGCTGTGCGCGTCTGCTTGTGGCTGCGTAGTCGCGTGTGTGCTTGTGACTGTGTGTGGTTGTGTGCGCAGCGGTGTGTGCTCGTGACTGCGTTTCTGCGACCCCGTGCGCACAGCCGCGCGTGCGGCTGAGTGTGCTTGTGACTGTGTGCGCGGTTGTGTGTGCTTGTGACTGTGCAGTTGTGTGTGTTCAGTCGTGGCTCTGGGTCTGCAAAGTTTTGCCTGTGGTTGTGCGTGTCTCAGCTTGTGACGGTGTGCTCGTACGTGGTTGCTTTTGCTTGTGACTGTCCGTACACCTACGGTTGGGCGAGCGGTTGTGCGTCTCCGTGTGTGCAGTTGCCTGTTTGGGACTTTTTGCCTGGTTATGTGTCCATACAAGCGTGTATCTGTGCGTGTGGTTGTGCGTGCACACGGTTGTACGTGTTTATAGCCTGTTTGTGCAGAGAAGGTGTGTGGGAACACAGAAGCGCACGGTGTTGTGTGCGCACAAGGTGCACAGTTGTGCGTGCTGGTGTTTGGGGGTGTTGTGCATGACGGTAGGTACAGCTGCCATCTGTGCACATGCTGGTGCTTGAGTGGCTGTTGGTGTAAAGGGGTGTGTGCACGTACACGTGACTGACGGGACACACACACTCTGCTTGTGCACGTGCACGTGTGTTTATATTGGGGGTGCATAGCAGAACGTGTGGTTGTGCAAAAACCTACAGTTGTGTGTGACAGCGTGCTGCGGCCTGTGCGTGTCGGGGTGGTTGTATGGAGCAGGGTGCGCGTGCACGAAGTGTGCGATTGTGTGGGGGGGTTGTGCACGAGGAGGAAGACGCGGCAGGGACAACACCACGCGGCGCCGTCAGGCTGTGCGCATGCGTTGTGCAACGGGGGAAGTACACCTGCGCCCGCGAAGTGCGTGTGAACCGGCAGGTGTGCTGCAAGCTCACGTGGCCCGCACAGGCGGCGGGGGTGTCGCGTTGTAGGGTGTCACGAGCGTCCTTGAGTGTGCGCTGAGGTGTGCAGCGCTGGGGCAGCGGTTGTGGCGTGTGCTGCGGTGGTGCCTGACAGTCACGAGCACGTGCGCGTTGTGCACAGTGCCAGGGTGTGCGTGTGTTGTGTCCGAGCGTGCGTGTGCTGTAGCTGTGGCTGTGTTGTGTAACGTTACGCGTGCACGTGCAGGGTGTTGTGTGCACGCGTGCTGGTTGCACTGTTGTGCGTGTGTTGCACGGCACGGTGCGGTCTGCTATCACACGCGCGTGCCTGTCTTGTGGCACAGGCTATGCGTTGTGTCGCGTTGTGTGTGCGCGAGAGAGGTGTTGCGTGTGCACAGGTGCTGGTTGTTCCGCGCGTGTCGCGGTGTAGGCGGCTCTGCCGCAGAGGGGGACGTGCGCTGTGCGTGTGTGTTGGCAAGGCACGAGTGTGCAGCGCGGGTGCGAGCGTGCGGAGTGTGTGGGGGGGTGCGCTGCGGGTGTGCATGCGGGTGACCGTGGCGGTGCGGTTTGCACCCTCACACTGCGAGCAGGCGCCGTGTGTGTGGGACGGGGTGTATGCGTGTGGGGTGTGTGCACACGGGTGTGCGCGGGGAGGGGGGAAGCGTGCTCTGCTTGTGCACGGTCTTTGTGCGTGCTCTGCGCGCGCTCGTAGGTGTTGCGCACGCCCACACCCGCGGCGCGCGCACGCTCACACACGTGTGCACACAGCGTGCTCGTGCCTGTGCTGCGCGCTGTGCGTGTTTGTGTGTACCGTGGGAGTCACGTGCGTTACGCATGTGCCTGCGCTGCTGGCGCTTGTGCGCCCCGCGGGTGTGCACGCCCGTGCGCCGCGCCGTGCACCGCCTTGCGCACGGCGGTTGTGCGCGCGCCGCGGGTGTTGGTGCGCGCGGCCGGTGTGGTGCGCGCGTCACGCACGCGCCTGCGCGTGTCTCGGGGCGGCTGTCGGGCGCGTCGCGGTTGTGCAACCCTCGCGGGTGTGCGCACCCCCGGGGCGCGCGGTACCCCCGCGCCCCGCTGCGCGCCTGCCCCGGCTGTGCGCGCGGCCGCAGTGTGCGTGCGGCTGTGCGCTGCGTCACCCTGCGTGCCAGCGCGGGGACGGGCCCTCCCCCCCCACCCCGCCCCGCCGGGGGACGCCCTGGCGGGGTGCGGGCCCGCGGCCGCCTGTCACCCCCCGTGGCCGCCTGTAGCCCCCCTGCGGCCGCCTGACTCGTCCCTCGCGCCCCACAGGCTCTTCCGTGGCGCCCGGTGTCTTTCCGCCCGCCTGTTCCTTTAACACACCCGGAGCAGGGGGTTGTGGTAGGAAGGGGGCCTCGTGACATCACGCCCAGCCCGGCCAATGAGCATCCAGGTGAGTTTGACGTCTCCGTTCCGCGCTGTCCCATTGGCCCGGAGGGGGTGTGACACGGGGCGGGGTCCCCCCTTCTCTGCTCCCTCATTGGAGGCAGGTGAAAGGTCTTTCCCCTGTCAGGACCTCGGGAGGGGGGTTGCTGGGGGGGGGTTGTTTCCGTGGCAACAGCTGGGTGACATCCTCCCCCCCCCCAACTTCCTCCCCCGTCGCCGGGGGAACCGTGTCCTCCATCGCCGGGGATGTGATCGGCTGTTGCCGCGGTGACGTCTGGGCTCCCCGTACCCCCCGAGCAGCGGATGGAGGTTGTCAGGCGGCTTCGGCGGTGCAAGGGGGAGGGGGGCGGGTCTCCGCGGCAACCCCCGCGTCCCCCGCGACCACCCCATACAACCCCCCCCCAACCGCCGCCGCCCGCCCCCCCCCGCCCGCTTGTCGGGTGGGTGTGGGAGGGGAGAGAGGGGGTGGGTGTTTCCTCGCGGGGTTGTTCCGGTTCGTGGCGGGTTTCCGGGGAGGCCGGAGGGGTGTGTGTGTGTGTGTGTGCGTGCAGGGTTGGGGGTGTTGGTGCAGCGGGGGTAGCCACCACCCCACCACCGCTGCACCCTGTTCTTGCCTGTTCCTCCACACCCCCCCCCAACACCTCGTCCCCTGGGCCCGCAGGCCTCCGGCTGTACCCGTTGCGTCAGGTTGCCCCCCACCCCCCGGGCCCTCCTGTTTGACCCCGCCCCCAATCGCAACCGGCTGTACCCAGGGGGTCGCTCGCCCCTGTGTCCGTCCGGCTGTACCCCCCCGCCCCGTGCTTCCCCCCACCCCACGCACTGGGCTGCATCTCCTGCGCACAACCCGCTCGGCTCCGACAGGGCCGGGCACACCCCCCTCGCGTCAGTCGGTGCTTCCCGCACCCCCGTCCTGCAGCTGACTGTACCTGCCTCGCACGCTGTCCCCCGTGCACCTCCCCACCAGCTACCACCCCCCCCCCCCCGCTGCTTGCGTCTGGCTGTGCAGGACACGTACACCTTAGCGACGTCACTCCGTGCCCGACGACGACTGACTAATGACCTCACGCTGTAGCTGACACGCCCCCACCCCCCGATGACGTCACGTTCAGCGGCACCCCTGCGTACGTCAGCAGGGCCCTGTGAACGATCGATCCGGCTGTTGCCGTGTCGGCCTGTACCTGCCGCACGCCCCATCAACGCGCGGCACCCGCTGACGGTCCCGGGGACTGGAAACCGGTCCCAGACTCTCCGGCTGCACAACTGCCGGCTCCCCCCGGCGCAGCCGTGTTACGCCTGTTTGCTCCGCGGCGACAGTGGCGTCGTCTCGTGCACAACACCGTCCCCTGGGAGTGCACGCAGCACACCTCCTCCGCAACGCCGGCGCGGTGTGTCGTTCACCCCCGTCCGGGTGCTTCCTCGCCTGCTGCACATTGCCTGCGTCGCGCAACAGCCGGAGCCGTACAGCCTCACCGCACCACGCTGGCATGCGCGCCGAGGGCTACGCTCGTCCCGTGACAGGCGGAACGGGCCCCAAGCGCACACCCTGCTGCTGCTGCCGTTTTGACACCCGCAGCCTGTGTTGTGGCCGACTGTACTGCCACGCTTGACTCCAGCGCATCAGGGGGTTTGCACCACAGCCAGTGCTGAACACCGTCCCCCAAGCACACCTGGCTGCTGTCACAGGACGCGCTCTGCGGCGTGCGGCTGTACCTGGCGCTTCCCAGCATCTCTGATCTTCGGGTGTAGCTGGGAGAGGGACACACGCGTCACACCTGCTGGGTCAGCTGCGACCACGCTACACCTTTCTGGGGCGACTGTCAGCTCCAAGGCGCTTCTTTGCACCTCCTTAAATTGGGGGGGATCTGCGGGACTGTCCCCCCAACGCCGTTTGTTTCCAGCTGTTCCTCGAACAAGCTCATGCATGCTGTATTGACAATCGCGCGTGTGCACACACGCGCACACGCGTCCCACCGGAAGATGGGCTGCAATCCCTGATTGCCTCCGACTGTAGTTTTCCCCTCCACCTCCCTGTGATCCCAGGTACAGCTTGCCTGAGTGCTGACGGACTCCAGCGGGACTCTGGTCGCGCTCACACCCCCGCTAATTCACAGCGGGCGACCGACTGTCCCTGACACAACCGCTGCCCAGGAGAAACAGGACTTCGCAGGCACGAGGTGCCCCTGCCGGTCTCCACCTCGCTCCGCCTGTGCCCGGCCCGTGCACACACGTACACGCACCCCTCCGCCACGCTCACGCGGTTACAGCGCGCCGTAGCTGTACCGCACCTCGTCCCGGCACGCCTGGGGTGACGGTGCGGCTGTGACGTGCCTGTCCGCGCCTCCGGGCATCGCTGGGGCTCTGCCCGCTCGTCACAGTGTAGCGGAGGGGGTTGCTGCTTCCCGCCTCTCCGCCTGTACTTACCGCGTGTTATCGCCCCTCTGACTGTGCTCTGACTGTAGCTGGCCTGCACTCGCTCGCCACCCCCCACCCCGGCCTGGCTCCGGTCCTAACTCCGTTTCCTGCCTGTTGCTGCCTGACAACAGCCGCACGGACGTGGGTTTCGGGGTGCCTCCTTGCTCAGGGAGACCACCTCGACCCCCTAGGGGCCCAGGCGTCCGGGGGGGCCCTGCCACCCCCTGGGGACCCAGGCGTCCGGGGGGTGCTGACCCCGCTCTGTTCCCCCCCAGGAGGCCCTGCCGGCAGTGACCCCCCACCGAGGACCCCCGGAGCAACCACACCTAGTCCATGAGGCCTCCGCTCACAGGTAGGGGGCACCCCGCTCCGTCGCCGTGGCAACCTGCCCGCTCTAGAACCCCCCCCATCTCCATGGTAACCCACGTGGTCTAGAACCACCCCCAGCCCCGCCTGTTTTTACTGTAGCTCTGCCCCATGGCAATGCAGAATGCTGGCTGTGGGGGTCCTGCCCCACATCAATGCAGGGTGCTGGCTGTGGGGGTCCGATCCTGCCCCACGGCAACGCAGGGTGCTGACTGTGGGGGTCCAGCCCTGCCCCACATCAATGCAGGGTGCTGGCTGTGGGGGTCCGATCCTGCCCCACGGCAACGCAGGGTGCTGACTGTGGGGGTCTGATCCTGCCCCACGGCAATGCAGGGTGCTGACTGTGGGGGTCCGATCCTGCCCCACATCAATGCAGGGTGCTGGCTGTGGGGGTCTGATCCTGCCCCACGGCAATGCAGGGTGCTGGCTGTGGGGGTCCGATGCTGCCCCACATCAATGGAGGGTGCTGACTGTGGGGGTCCGATCGTGCCCCACATCAATGCAGGGTGCTGACTGTGGGGGTCCAGCCCTGCCCCACATCAATGGAGGGTGCTGGCTGTGGGGGTCCGATCCTGCCCCACATCAATGCAGGGTGCTGACTGTGGGGGTCCAGCCCTGCCCCACATCAATGGAGGGTGCTGACTGTGGGGGTCCGATCCTGCCCCACATCAATGCAGGGTGCTGGCTGTGGGGGTCCAGCCCTGCCCCACATCAATGCAGGGTGCTGACTGTGGGGGTCCGATCCTGCCCCACATCAATGCAGGGTGCTGACTGTGGGGGTCCGATCCTGCCCCACATCAATGCAGGGTGCTGACTGTGGGGGTCCGATCCTGCCCCACATCAATGCAGGGTGCTGGCTGTGGGGGTCCAGCCCTGCCCCACATCAATGCAGGGTGCTGACTGTGGGGGTCCGATCCTGCCCCACATCAACGCAGGGTGCTGACTGTGGGTGTCCGATCCTGCCCCACATCAATGGAGGGTGCTGGCTGTGGGGGTCCAGCCCTGCCCCACATCAATGCAGGGTGCTGACTGTGGGGGTCCAGCCCTGCCCCACATCAATGCAGGGTGCTGACTGTGGGGGTCTGATCCTGCCCCACATCAATGCAGGGTGCTGACTGTGGGGGTCCGATCCTGCCCCACATCAATGCAGGGTGCTGGCTGTGGGGGTCCAGCCCTGCCCCACATCAATGCAGGGTGCTGGCTGTGGGGGTCCGATCCTGCCCCACGGCAACGCAGGGTGCTGGCTGTGGGGGTCCGATCCTGCCCCACATCAACGCAGGGTGCTGGCTGTGGGGGTCCGATCCTGCCCCACATCAATGGAGGGTGTTGGCTGTGGGGGTCCGATGCTGCCCCACATCAATGCAGGGTGCTTGCTGTGGGGTCCGATCCTGCCCCACATCAATGCAGGGTGCTGGCTGTGGGGGTCCGATCCTGCCCCACATCAACACAGGGTGCTGACTGTGGGGGTCCGATGCTGCCCCACATCAACGCAGGGTGCTGACTGTGGGGCTCCGATCCTGCCCCACATCAATGCAGGGTGCTGACTGTGGGGGTCCGATCCTGCCCCACATCAATGCAGGGTGTTGGCTGTGGGGGTCCGATGCTGCCCCACATCAATGCAGGGTGCTTGCTGTGGTGTCCGATCCTGCCCCACATCAATGCAGGGTGCTGACTGTGGGGGTCCGATCCTGCCCCACATCAACACAGGGTGCTGACTGTGGGGGTCTGATGCTGCCCCACATCAACGCAGGGTGCTGACTGTGGGGCTCCGATCCTGCCCCACATCAATGCAGGGTGCTGACTGTGGGGGTCCGATCCTGCCCCACATCAATGCAGGGTGCTGACTGTGGGGGTCCGATGCTGCCCCACATCAATGCAGGGTGCTGACTGTGGGGGTCCGATCCTGCCCCACATCAATGCAGGGTGCTGGCTGTGGGGGTCTGATCGTGCCCCACATCAATGCAGGGTGCTGACTGTGGGGGTCCGATGCTGCCCCACATCAACGCAGGGTGCTGGCTGTGGGGGTCCAGCCCTGCCCCACGGCAACGCAGGGTGCTGACTGTGGGGGTCCGATCCTGCCCCACATCAACGCAGGGTGCTGACTGTGGGGGTCCGATCCTGCCCCACATCAATGCAGGGTGCTGACTGTGGGGGTCCGATCCTGCCCCACATCAATGCAGGGTGCTGGCTGTGGGGGTCCTGCCCCACATCAATGCAGGGTGCTGACTGTGGTGGTCCGATCCTGCCCCACATCAACGCAGGGTGCTGACTGTGGGGGTCCGATCCTGCCCCACATCAATGCAGGGTGCTGGCTGTGGGGGTCCAACCCTGCCCCACGGCAATGCAGGGTGCTGGCTGTGGGGGTCCAGCCCTGCCCCACATCAACGCAGGGTGCTGGCTGTGGGGGTCCGATCGTGCCCCACATCAACGCAGGGTGCTGACTGTGGGGGTCCAGCCCTGCCCCACATCAATGGAGGGTGCTGGCTGTGGGGGTCCAACCCTGCCCCACATCAACGCAGGGTGCTGACTGTGGGGGTCCGATCCTGCCCCACATCAACGCAGGGTGCTGGCTGTGGGGGTCCGATGCTGCCCCACGGCAACGCAGGGTGCTGGCTGTGGGGGTCCGATGCTGCCCCACATCAACGCAGGGTGCTGACTGTGGGGGTCCGATCCTGCCCCACATCAACGCAGGGTGCTGACTGTGGGGGTCCGATCGTGCCCCACATCAACGCAGGGTGCTGGCTGTGGGGCTCCGATGCTGCCCCACATCAACGCAGGGTGCTGGCTGTGGGGGTCCAGCCCTGCCCCACATCAACGCAGGGTGCTGGCTGTGGGGGGCCGGAAGGAGGGGATCCGGCCGCCACGCACATCCGGGGTCTCCCGGGATCGGGGGGCGCTGCCCCCCCGCACCGCCATCTGCTGCCCGAGGCGGGTGGGGAACGACTGGGATCTCCTGGGATCCCGGAGGGGGCGGATGGATCCCGGCCCGGGTGGGATCTGGGGTCTGGGGCAGGATTTCCGTCCAGGTGGGATCTCGGCCGGGGGGGAGGATGGAGCTACATCCCAGGCCGGGAGGGATCTGGGGTCTGGATCCCAGCCCAGGTGGGATCTGGGATCTGGAGGGGGGACTGGATCCCAGCCCGGGCAGGATCAGGGCTGTGGATCCCAGCTCAGATGGGATGTGGGATCTGGAGGGGGGACTGGATCCCAGCCTGGGCAGGATCAGGGCTGTGGATCCCAGCTCAGATGGGATGTGGGATCTGGAGGGGGGACTGGATCCCAGCCCGGGCAGGATCAGGGCTGTGGATCCCAGCTTAGATGGGATGTGGGATCTGGAGGAGGGGCTGGATCCCAACCTGGGCAGGATCAGGGCTGTGGATCCCAGCTCAGATGGGATGTGGGATCTGGAGGAGGGGCTGGATCCCAACCTGGGCAGGATCAGGGCTGTGGATCCCAGCTTAGATGGGATGTGGGATCTGGAGGAGGGGCTGGATCCCAACCTGGGCAGGATCAGGGCTGTGGATCCCAGCTTAGATGGGATGTGGGATCTGGGAGGGGGGACTGGATCCCAACCTGGGCAGGATCAGGGCTGTGGATCCCAGCTCAGATGGGATGTGGGATCTGGAGGAGGGGCTGGATCCCAACCTGGGCAGGATCAGGGCTGTGGATCCCAGCTTAGATGGGATGTGGGATCTGGAGGAGGGGCTGGATCCCAACCTGGGCAGGATCAGGGCTGTGGATCCCAGCTCAGATGGGATGTGGGATCTGGAGGAGGGGCTGGATCCCAGCCTGGGCAGGATCAGGGCTGTGGATCCCAGCTCAGATGGGATGTGGGATCTGGGAGGGGGGACTGGATCCCAGCCTGGGCAGGATCAGGGCTGTGGATCCCAGCCCAGGTGGGATGTGGGATCTGGGAGGGGGGACTGGATCCCAACCCGGGCAGGATCAGGGCTGTGGATCCCAGCTTAGATGGGATGTGGGATCTGGGAGGGGGGACTGGATCCCAACCTGGGCAGGATCAGGGCTGTGGATCCCAGCTTAGATGGGATGTGGGATCTGGAGGGGGGACTGGATCCCAACCTGGGCAGGATCAGGGCTGTGGATCCCAGCCCAGGCGGGATGTGGGATCTGGAGGAGGGGCTGGATCCCAGCCTGGGCAGGATCAGGGCTGTGGATCCCAGCTTAGATGGGATGTGGGATATGGAGGAGGGGCTCGATCCCAACCTGGGCAGGATCAGGGCTGTGGATCCCAGCTTAGATGGGATGTGGGATCTGGAGGAGGGGCTTGATCCCAGCCCGGGCAGGATCAGGGCTGTGGATCCCAGCTTAGATGGGATGTGGGATCTGGAGGGGGGACTGGATCCCAGCCTGGGCAGGATCAGGGCTGTGGATCCCAGCTCAGATGGGATGTGGGATCTGGAGGGGGGACTGGATCCCGGCCTGGGCAGGATCAGGGCTGTGGATCCCAGCTTAGATGGGATGTGGGATCTGGAGGAGGGGCTGGATCCCAACCCGGGCAGGATCAGGGCTGTGGATCCCAGCTTAGATGGGATGTGGGATCTGGGGGAGGGGCTGGATCGCAACCCGGGCAGGATCAGGGCTGTGGATCCCAGCTCAGATGGGATGTGGGATCTGGAGGAGGGGCTTGATCCCAGCCCGGGCAGGATCAGGGCTGTGGATCCCAGCTTAGATGGGATGTGGGATCTGGAGGGGGGACTGGATCCCAGCCTGGGCAGGATCAGGGCTGTGGATCCCAGCTCAGATGGGATGTGGGATCTGGAGGGGGGACTGGATCCCGGCCTGGGCAGGATCAGGGCTGTGGATCCCAGCTTAGATGGGATGTGGGATCTGGAGGAGGGGCTGGATCCCAGCCTGGGCAGGATCAGGGCTGTGGATCCCAGCCCAGGTGGGATGTGGGATCTGGGAGGGGGGACTGGATCCCAACCCGGGCAGGATCAGGGCTGTGGATCCCAGCTTAGATGGGATGTGGGATCTGGGAGGGGGGACTGGATCCCAACCTGGGCAGGATCAGGGCTGTGGATCCCAGCTTAGATGGGATGTGGGATATGGAGGAGGGGCTCGATCCCAACCTGGGCAGGATCAGGGCTGTGGATCCCAGCTCAGATGGGATGTGGGATCTGGGGGAGGGGCTGGATCCCAACCCGGGCAGGATCAGGGCTGTGGATCCCAGCTCAGATGGGATGTGGGATCTGGAGGAGGGGCTGGATCCCAGCCTGGGCAGGATCAGGGCTGTGGATCCCAGCTTAGATGGGATGTGGGATCTGGAGGGGGGACTGGATCCCAACCTGGGCAGGATCAGGGCTGTGGATCCCAGCTTAGATGGGATGTGGGATCTGGGGGAGGGGCTGGATCGCAACCCGGGCAGGATCAGGGCTGTGGATCCCAGCTCAGATGGGATGTGGGATCTGGAGGAGGGGCTGGATCCCAGCCTGGGCAGGATCAGGGCTGTGGATCCCAGCCCAGGCGGGATGTGGGATCTGCAGGGGGGACTGGATCCCAGCCCAGGTGGGATGTGGGATCTGGAGGGGGGACTGGATCCCAGCCTGGGCAGGATCAGGGCTGTGGATCCCAGCTTAGATGGGATGTGGAATCTGGAGGGGGGGACTGGATCCCAGCCCAGGTGGGATCTGGGATCTAGGGAGGGAGCTGGATCCCAGCCTGGATGGGATCTGCCATCTGGATCTCAGCCCAGCCAGATCTTGGGGTGGGGCTAGATCCCAACCTCGGCGGGATGTGGGGTCTGGATCGCAGGGAGGATCCGGGGTGGGGGTGGGGGTGGATCCCGGCCCTGGTGGGATCTCCAGGATCTTGGTGCTGGGTATTGGCTGCGCTCCGGTGTCCAGGGACAGGGGATCCCCTGGGACTCCCAGATCCCATGACCCCCTGGGGGGGATCCTCTGACCTTAGGGGATCCTGTGACCCCATGTGGATCCCATGACCCCAAGGGATCCTGTGGCCCCAGGGGGTCCCATGACCCCGGGGGATCCTGTGACCCCATGCAGATTCCGTGACCCCAGGGGATCCCGTGGCCCCGGGAGGATCCCATGACCCCAGGGGGATCCTGTGACCCCATGGGGATTCTGTGACCCTGGGGGGATCCTGTGACCCCATGCGGATCCCATGACCCCAGTGGGATCCCATGACCCCAGGGGATCCCATTGCCCCAGGGGGATCCCGTGACCCCATGCAGATCCCATGACCCCAGGGGATCCCATGACCCCAGGGGATCCCATTGCCCCAGGGGGATCCCGTGACCCCATGCAGATCCCATGACCCCAGGGGATCCCATGACCCCAGGGGGATCCTGTGCCCCGGGGGGATCCTGTGACCCTGGGGGGCAGAGCAGAGAATGCTGGGAAGGTGGGGGGGGCACGTGTTTGGGGGGGATCTAGGGGGATCGTTAAGAGAGAGCTGGTAATGGGGGGGTTCTGAGGGTGGGGGGTAGGTTGGGGGTCCCAGGGGCGTGGGGGGGCTGCTTGGGGGGCAGGTTGGGGGTCTGAGGGGGGTGTGGGGCTGTTGGGGGGCAGGTTGTGGGTCCCTGAGGGCTGTGTGGGGCAGGTTGGGGGTCCAAGGGGATGTGGGGCTGCTTGGGGGGCAGGTTGTAGCTCTTGGGGGATGTGTGGGGCAGCATGGGGGGCAAGTTGGGAGCCCCGGGGGGGGGGGGCGTAGGGCTGCTTGGGGGGCAGGTTGTGGCTCTTGAGGGATGTATGGGGCAGGCTGGGAGTCCCAGCGTGGTGTGGGGCAGGATGGGAAGCAGGTGGGGGGTCCTGAAGGATGCGTGGGGCAGGTTGTGGCTCTTGGGGGAGGTGTGGGGCAGGTTGGGGGTCTCAGGGGAGTGTGTGAGGCAGGGTGGGGAGAGGTTGGGATCCCGGGGGGCTGTGCGGCTGCTTGGGGGGCAGGTTGGGGATCTAGGGGGATGTGTGGGGCAGGTTGGGGGTTCTGGCGGGGGTGTGTGGGGCAGGTTGGGGGTCCCAGGGGTGTGTGGGGCTGCTTGGGGGCAGGTTGTGGCTCTTGGGGGGTGTGTGGGGCAGGATGGAGGGCAGGTTATGGGTCCCAGGGGTGTGTGGGGCTCCTTGGGGGGCAGACTGGGGCTCTTGGGGGATGTGTGGGGCAGGATGGGGGGCAGGTTGTGGGTCCTGGGGGTGTGTGGGGCTGCTTGTGCGGCAGGCTGTGGCTCTTGGAGATGTGTGGGGCAGGATGGGGGGCAGGTTGTGGGTCCCGGGGATGTGTGGGGCAGGATAGGGGGCAGGTTGTGGGTCCTGGGGGTGTGTGGGGCTGCTTGTGCGGCAGGCTGTGGCTCTTGGGAGATGTGTGGGGCAGGATGGGGGGCAGGTTGTGGGTCCCGGGGATGTGTGGGGCAGGATAGGGGGCAGGTTGTGGCTCTTGGGGGGTGTGTGGGGCAGATGGGGGGCAGGTTGGGGGTCTTGGGGATGTGTGGGGCTGCTTGGGGGGCAGGTTGTAGCTCTTGGGGGATGTGTGGGGCAGGTTGGGGGGGTGCAATGGGGGTCCCAGGGGAGCAGGGGGGAGGTGGAGGGGCAAGATAAGGGCCCCGGGGGGGTGTGGGGCTGGTCGGAGGGCAGATCGGGGATCCTGAGGGGTGGGGGGGGCAGCGTGTGGGGCAGGATGAGGGTCCTGGTAGTGCATGGGGCAGGTTGGGGGGCAGGAGGGGGGCTCCCAGGGGTAGTGGGGCATGTTGGGGGCAGGTTCGGGGGGTCCTGGGAGTGTGTGGGGCAAGTTGGGGGACAGGAGGGGGTCCTGGGAGGCTTGGGGGGCAGGTTTGGGGGGGTCCTGGGAGTGTGTGGGGCAGGATGGGGGGCAAGATGAGGGTCCTGGGGGTATGTGGGGCAAGTTGGGGGGGGCAAATTGGAGGGTCCTGGGAGCGTGTGGGGCAGGAACAGGTGTCCCAGGGGTATGTGGGGTATGTTGGGGGGCAGGACGGGGGTCCCAGGGGTGCATGAGGCAGGTGGGGGGGCTGGTTGGGGCTCTGGGGGGACGTGGGGCAGTCTGTGGGGCAGAAAGGGGGTCCCATTGGTGTGTGGGGCAGGCTGGGGGGGGGAGATTGAGCTGCTGGGAGTCCATGGGGCAGGTTGGGGGGCAGGATGAGGGGTGGGGGGGGGGGATGGGGCAGGATGGGGGTCTCGGGAGGGCAGCCATGGGGCAACCAGCATCAGCAGTGCTGTGGGTCACGCCTTGGGGCAGCTCTAGTGCCGTGGGTCATGCCGTGGGGCAGCCCCAGCATAAGCAGCACCATGGGTTGTGCCGTGGGGCGCCCCAGCCCCATGGGCAGCACTGTGGGTCGCGCCGTGGGGTGGCCCTGGGATCAGCCGCACCGTGGGTCACGCCGTGGGGCAGTCCAGCATCTGCAGTGCTGTGGGTCCCGCAGTGGGCTGTGCTATGGGTCGCGCCGTGGGGCAGCCCTGACATCAGCAGCGCCGTGGGTCGAGCTGTGGGGTGGCCCCAGCACCGCGGGGTGTGCCGTGGGGCAGCCTCAGTGCCAAGCGCTGCGCTGTGGGGTGTGCTGTGGGGCAACCCCGGTGCCGTGGGTCCTGCCGTGGGGCAGCCCTGGCATTGTGGGTCGCACTGTGGGGTAGTTCCGGCGCCGTTGGTCGTGCTGTGGGTCACGCTGTGGGGCAGCCTTGGTGCCGTGGGTCACACTGTGGGGCTGCCCCAGCGTCCTGGGTCACGCCCTGGGTCGCGCTGTGGGTCACGCTGTGGGGCAGCCCTGGTCCCCTAGGTTGCACTGTGGGTCGTGACGTGGGTCGCTCCATGGGGCTGCCCCAGCGCCCTGGGTCATGCCGTGGGTCGTGCCGTGGGGCAGCCCTGGTGCCGTGGGTCATGCTGTGGGGCTGCCTCAGCACCCTGGGGCGCTCCGTGGGGCACGCTATGGGGCAGCCCTGGTGCCCTGGCTTGCGCCGTGGGTCGCGCCATGGGTCAGCCCTGGTGCCGTGGGTCACACCATGGGGCGGCCTCAGTGCCCTGGGTCACGCCGTGGGTCGTGCCATGGGGCAGCGCTGGTGCCGTGGGTCACGCCGTGGGGCTGCCTGGCACCCTGGGTTGTGCCGTGGGTCGCGCTGTGGGGTGGCCCTGGCGCTGTGGATCGCGCCGTGGGGCAGCCCTGGTGCCGTGGGTCCCTCCGTGGGGCTGCCCCGGCACCCTGGGTCGTGCCATGGGTCGTGCCGTGGGGCGGCCCTGGCGCCGTGGGTCACGCCGTGGGGCTGCCCCGGCACCCTGGGTCGTGCCGTGGGTCGTGCCGTGGGGCGGCCCTGGCGCCGTGGGTCCTGCCGTGGGGCTGCCCCAGCACCCTGGGTCGTGCCGTGGGTCGTGCTGTGGGGCGGCCCTGGCACCCTGGGCCGTGCCGTGGGTCGTGCCGTGGGGCGGCCCTGGCGCCATGGGTTGCGCCGTGGGCCACGCCGTGGGCCGTGCCATGGGTCGCGCCGTGGGTCGCGCCGTGGGTCGCGCCGCGCCGCCGCCTCCCGCAGCCATTTTAGCCGCCAGCCGGGGAGGCCCCGCCGCAAAATGGCTCCGCGGCGCCGCGGGGGGGCCGTGGCGGGGGCTGCGCCGTGGGGCCGGCCCGGGGGGCCGGGGTATGGGGCCGCGCCGTGGGGCCGCGCTGGGGGGCTGCCGGGGGACTGGGGTGTGGGGCCGTGGCGTGGGGCCGGGCCGGGGGGCCGGGCTGGGGGGCTGGGACGTGGGGCCGCGCCGTGGGGCCGAGCTGGGGGGCCGGGGTGTGGGGTTGCGCCGTGGGGCTGGGCTGGGGGACTGCTGGGGGGCTGGGGCATGGGGCCGCGCCGTGGGGCCAGGCCATGGGGCTGCACCGGGGGACTGCCGGGGGGGCTGGGATGTGGGGCTGCACAGTGGGGCCGGGCCGGGGGGCCGGGCCGGGGGGCTGCCAGGGGCTGGGGCGTGGGGCTACGCCGTGGGGCCGTGCCGTGGGGCCGGGCCGGGGGGCTGCTGGGGGGCTGGGGCGTGGGGCCACGCTGTGGGGCTGGGCTGTGGGGCTGCGCCGTGGGGCTGGGCTAGGGGCTGGCAGGGCAGTGGGGCTGCTGTGGGGCCGCACCATAGGGCCAGGCTGTGGGGCTGCACCGTGGGGCTGGGCTGTGGGGCTGGGCCGTGCGGCCGGGCTGGGGGGCTGCGCCGTGGGGCTCGGCTGTGGGGGGCTGGACTGTGGGGCCAGACTGGGGGACCAGATTGGGGCAGGCTGCGCCGTGGGGCTGGGCTGTGGGGACGGGCTGTGGGGCTGTGCCGTGGGGCTGGGATGAGGGGGGCTGCACCGTGGGGCTGGGCTGTGGGGACGGGCTGTGGGGCTGTGCCGTGGGGCTGGGCTGTGGGGGGCTGCACCATGGGGCTGGGCTGTGGGTACGGGCTGTGGGGGCTATGCCGTGGGGCTGGGATATGGGGCCGCTATGGGGCCAGGCAGGGAGCCATGGCAGAGGGCTGCAGTGGGGCCGGGCCAGGGCGCTGCCGTGGGGCTACGCCGTGGGGCCGGACCAGGGGGCCACTGTGGGGCTGGGACCCCCAACGCTGGGGTGGGGGAGCAGGAAATGGGATGTGTGGGGCGGAGCGGGGGCTGAACTGTGGGGCTGGGCACCCCCATGCCGTGGGGCAGGAAGGGCCCTGGGGACCCGCCATGCCGTGGGGCTGGAGAGCTGGATCTGTGGGGCTGAGAACCCCCAAAGTGTGGGGCTGTGCCATGGGGCAGGCAGGGCCATGGGGACCCCCAAAGTGTGGGTCTGGGCACCCCCCGAGCCGTGGGGCGGGCATGGCTGTGGGCACCCCCAAAGTGTGGGTCTGGGCACCCCCCGAGCCGTGGGTCGGGCATGGCCATGGGCACCCCCAAAGTGTGGGTCTGGGCACCCCCCGAGCTGTGGGTCAGGCATGGCCATGGGCACCCCCAAAGTGTGGGTCTGGGCACCCCCCGAGCCGTGGGGCGGGCATGGCCATGGGCACCCCCAAAGTGTGGGTCTGGGCACCCCCCGAGCTGTGGGTCAGGCATGGCCGTGGGCACCCCCAAAGTGTGGGTCTGGGCACCCCCTGAGCCGTGGGGCGGGCATGGCCATGGGCACCCCCAAAGTGTGGGTCTGGGCACCCCCTGAGCCGTGGGGCAGGCATGGCCGTGGGCACCCCCAAAGTGTGGGTCTGGGCACCCCCCGAGCCGTGGGTCGGGCATGGCCGTGGGCACCCCCAAAGTGTGGGTCTGGGCACGTCCAGGGCCGGGACCCCGGGGGTCCTGGTGCCCCATGGAGGAGGGACCCCAACATCTGGGCACGTCCAGGGCCGGGATCTGGGGGTCCTGGTGCCCCATGGAGGAGGGACCCCAACATCTGGGCACGTCCAGGGCCGGGATCCGGGGGTCCTGGTGCCCCATGGAGGAGGGACCCCAACATCTGGGCACGTCCAGGGCCGGGACCCCGGGGGTCCTGGTGCCCCATGGAGGAGGGACCCCAACATCTGGGCGCCTCCAGGGCCGGGATCTGGGGGTCCTGGTGCCCCATGGAGGAGGGACCCCAACATCTGGGCACGTCCAGGGCCGGGACCCCGGGGGTCCTGGTGCCCCATGGAGGAGGGACCCCAACATCTGGGCGCCTCCAGGGCCGGGATCTGGGGGTCCTGGTGCCCCATGGAGGAGGGACCCCAACATCTGGGCACGTCCAGGGCCGGGACCCCGGGGGTCCTGGTGCCCCATGGAGGAGGGACCCCAACATCTGGGCACGTCCAGGGCCGGGACCCCGGGGGTCCTGATGCCCCATGGAGGAGGGACCCCAACATCTGGGCACGTCCAGGGCCGGGACCCCGGGGGTCCTGGTGCCCCATGGAGGAGGGACCCCCCAACATCTGGGCACGTCCAGGGATGGAGGAGGGACCCCCAACATCTGGGCACGTCAAGGGCCGGGACCCCGGGGGTCCTGGTGCCCCATGGAGGAGGGACCCCAACATCTGGGCACGTCCAGGGGGCCGGGAACCGGGGGTCCTGATGCCCCATGGAGGAGGGACCCCAACATCTGGGCACGTCCAGGGTTGGGACCTCAGTGCGCGGGTGTCCGTGGAGGAGGCTCCTTGTGTGGAGGCACCTCCAGGGTTGGGACCGTCAGTGCGCGGGGGTGTCCGTGGAGGAGGCTCCTTGGTGTGGAGGCACCTCCAGGGTTGGGACCTCAGTGCGCGGGTGTCCCGTGGAGGAGGCTCCTTGGTGTGGAGGCTCCTCCAGGGTTGGGACCCTCAGTGCGTGGGTGTCCGTGGAGGAGGCTCCTTGGTGTGGAGGCTCCTCCAGGGTTGGGACCTCAGTGCGTGGGTGTCCGTGGAGGAGGCTCCTTGGTGTGGAGGCACCTCCAGGGTTGGGACCTCAGTGCGCGGTGTGTCCGTGGGGGAGGGAGGCTCCTTGGTGTGGAGGCTCCTCCAGGGTTGGGACTCAGTGCGCGACCTCAGTGCGCGGGTGTCCGTGGAGGAGGCTCCTTGGTGTGGAGGCACCTCCAGGGTTGGGACCTCAGTGCGCGGGTGTCCGTGGAGGAGGCTCCTTGGTGTGGAGGCTCCTCCAGGGTTGGGACCTCAGTGCGCGGGTGTCCGTGGAGGAGGCTCCTTGGTGTGGAGGCACCTCCAGGGTTGGGACCTCAGTGCGCGGGTGTCCGTGGAGGAGGCTCCTTGGTGTGGAGGCACCTCCAGGGTTGGGACCTCAGTGTGCGGGTGTCCGTGGAGGAGGCTCCTTGGTGTGGAGGCACCTCCAGGGTTGGGACCTCAGTGCGCGGGTGTCCGTGGAGGAGGCTCCTTGGTGTGGAGGCACCTCCAGGGTTGGGACCTCAGTGCGCAGGTGTCCGTGGAGGAGGCACCTTGGTGTGGAGGCACCTCCAGGGTTGGGACCTCAGTGTGCGGGTGTCCGTGGAGGAGGCTCCTTGGTGTGGAGGCACCTCCAGGGTTGGGACCTCAGTGCGCGGGTGTCCGTGGAGGAGGCACCTTGGTGTGGAGGCACCTCCAGGGTTGGGACCTCAGTGCCCGGGTGTCCGTGGAGGAGGCTCCTTGGTGTGGAGGCACCTCCAGGGTTGGGACCTCAGTGCGCGGGTGTCCGTGGAGGAGGCTCCTTGGTGTGGAGGCTCCTCCAGGGTTGGGACCTCAGTGCCCGGGTGTCCGTGGAGGAGGCTCCTTGGTGTGGAGGCACCTCCAGGGTTGGGACCTCAGTGCGCTGGTGTCCGTGGAGGAGGCTCCTTGGTGTGGAGGCTCCTCCAGGGTTGGGACCTCAGTGCCCGGGTGTCCGTGGAGGAGGCACCTTGGTGTGGAGGCACCTCCAGGGTTGGGACCTCAGTGCGCGGGTGTCCGTGGAGGAGGCTCCTTGGTGTCGAGGCGCCTCCAGGGTTGGGACCTCAGTGCGCGGGTGTCCGTGGAGGAGGCTCCTTGGTGTGGAGGCTCCTCCAGGGTTGGGACCTCAGTGCGCGGGTGTCCGTGGAGGAGGCTCCTTGGTGTGGAGGCACCTCCAGGGTTGGGACCTCAGTGCCCGGGTGTCCGTGGAGGAGGCTCCTTGGTGTGGAGGCACCTCCAGGGTTGGGACCTCAGTGCGCGGGTGTCCGTGGAGGAGGCACCTTGGTGTGGAGGCACCTCCAGGGTTGGGACCTCAGTGCGCGGGTGTCCGTGGAGGAGGCTCCTTGGTGTGGAGGCACCTCCAGGGTTGGGACCTCAGTGCCCGGGTGTCCGTGGAGGAGGCTCCTTGGTGTGGAGGCTCCTCCAGGGTTGGGACCTCAGTGCGCGGGTGTCCGTGGAGGAGGCTCCTTGGTGTCGAGGCGCCTCCAGGGTTGGGACCTCAGTGCCCGGGTGTCCGTGGAGGAGGCTCCTTGGTGTGGAGGCTCCTCCAGGGTTGGGACCTCAGTGCCCGGGTGTCCGTGGAGGAGGCTCCTTGGTGTGGAGGCACCTCCAGGGTTGGGACCTCAGTGCGCGGGTGTCCGTGGAGGAGGCTCCTTGGTGTGGAGGCTCCTCCAGGGTTGGGACCTCAGTGCCCGGGTGTCCGTGGAGGAGGCTCCTTGGTGTGGAGGCTCCTCCAGGGTTGGGACCTCAGTGCCCGGGTGTCCGTGGAGGAGGCTCCTTGGTGTGGAGGCACCTCCAGGGTTGGGACCTCAGTGCGCGGGTGTCCGTGGAGGAGGCACCTTGGTGTGGAGGCACCTCCAGGGTTGGGACCTCAGTGCGCGGGTGTCCGTGGAGGAGGCACCTTGGTGTGGAGGCACCTCCAGGGTTGGGACCTCAGTGCGCGGGTGTCCATGGAGGAGGCTCCTTGGTGTGGAGGCACCTCCAGGGTTGGGACCTCAGTGCCCGGGTGTCCGTGGAGGAGGCTCCTTGGTGTCGAGGCGCCTCCAGGGTTGGGAGCGCGGCGTGGAGGCGTCCCCGGGGGCGGTCGGCGAGGACGGCCGGACCTTGCCGACCTCCCGACGCCCACGGCTCTCCGGCGCCCCGCAGGTTCGCGCCGCGGGGATGGCTCCGGTCGTGGAGGTGTCGGACGCGGGGCACTGCCGGTCGCTGCTGCTGGAGCTGAACGAGCAGCGCCTGCGCGGCCAGTTCTGTGACGTGACCATCATCGCCGAGGACACCAAATTCCGGGCGCACAAGAACGTCCTGGCGGCCTCCAGCCCCTACTTCAAGGAAGCGTTGGCCGAGGGCCCGGCGTGCCGGGCGCCCGCCCACGTCCTCGAGCTTCCCGGCGTCCAAGCCGGCGTCTTCTCCGACGTCCTCAACTTCATCTACAACTCGCGCCTGTCGGTGCCCACGGCGGCGGCCGCCCGCGAGCTGGGCGCCGTGGGCCGTCGCTTGGGCATCCCTTGCCTGGAGGGTCTGGAGGCGGCGCCGGCGCCGGCTCCCGCCGACATGAACGGTTCGTGGAGCCCCGGCGCCGCCGGCGCCTCCTCTTCCTCGCCTCCGTCGCCCGTCGACCTGACGTGCCCGGCGCGGGCAAGCCCGGCGGGCGAAGCGGCTTGCGCCGCCGCGCCGCCCGGTTTGCTCTTCGCCCTGCGCCCGGCGCCGTCCGGGGAGGAAACGACGACGACGGCGACGGCGACGGCGACGCTGCGCTGCGGTTTCTGCGGGCGAGCGTTCAGCACGGCGGCCGCCCTGGGCCTCCACGCCAAGCTGCACCGCGCTCGGCGCGCCTTGGCCTGCCGCCACTGCTCCAAGACCTTCATCCACGTCAAACGCCTGCAGACCCACGAGGTGCTCTGCAAAGAGGCCGCCCAAAGCGCCCGGCACCCGCAGCAAGCCGCCGACACGCCGGGCGCCAAAGCGCCCGCCGCCAAGAAGGCTCCGCCGCCGCTGCGGCCCCGCGCCGACGCCGCCGACGCCGCCGAGCGCGACCACTTCGCCAAGGTGGTGGACGGCCACGTCATCTACTTCTGCGCCGTGTGCGAGCGCTCCTACATGACGCTCTCCAGCCTCAAGCGGCACGCCAACGTGCACTCGTGGCGCCGCAAGTACCCGTGCCGCTACTGCGACAAGGTCTTCGCCCTGGCCGAGTACCGCACCAAGCACGAGGTGTGGCACACCGGCGAGCGCCGCTACCAGTGCATCTTCTGCTGGGACACCTTCGTCACCTACTACAACCTCAAGACCCACCAGAAGGCCTTCCACGGCATCAGCCCCGGGCTCATCTCCTCCGAGAAGACGCCCAACGGCGGCTACAAGCCCAAGCTCAACGCCCTCAAGCTCTACCGCCTGTTGCCCATGCGCTCGCACAAGCGGCCCTACAAGACCTACAGTCAGAGCTTGGTGCCCGCCGGATTGCTGTTGCCCGCGCGGCCGGAGGGGTTGAGCGGCGGTGGCACCGCGCCGGAGGCCGCCGAACCGCCGCGTTTCCTGCTGCCGGCGCCGCCGGTTGTGCCGCCGGCGCCGCCGCCGCCGCCGCCGCCGCCGCCGCCGGTGGTTGTACCGCCGCCCGCGGTAGCGGTACCGCCGGCGGAGCCGGGCCGGGCGGCCGAGACGCCTTCGGTGATCGCC
>NW_026907672.1:0-24421 GCF_028389875.1 Rhea pennata | reverse complement strand
TCCGCAAACAGCCTCCAAACAAAGCAGGGCGCTAAGGCAAGAGAAGTTAGCGTCCCAGGAGGGAATCTGCCTGCGAGGGAAGCTGTGCAGCACATCCCTTGTTCTGCTCGCCACTTCCCTGACTCTTAGGCAAAGCCCAGCTCAGCTGGCTTGTAGGCGTGCCTCCGTGCTCAGAAGCAGTCCCGTGGCAGGCAGGATACAGGGGGATGTGTTCTGGGCACGCAGCATGCTGCTTCCCATGCCCGGGACAAACTGCGAGCCGGTGCCTCGCTTGCGCTTCTATCTGCCGAGACTTGGAGCTGGCCAGCGCGCACCTTCCCGCTGTGTGTGCTGCTGTCCGCAAACAGCCTCCAAACAAAGCAGGGCGCTAAGGCAAGAGAAGTTAGCGCCCCAGGAGGGAATCTGCCTGCGAGGGAAGCTGTGCAGCACATCCCTTGTTCCGCTCGCCACTTCCCTGACTCTTAGGCAAAGCCCATCTCAGCTGGCCTGTAGGCGTGCCTCCGTGCTCAGAAACAGTCCCGTGGCAGGCAGGATACAGGGGGATGTGTTCTGGGCACGCAGCATGCTGCTTCCCATGCCCGGGACAAACTGCGAGCCGGTGCCTCGCTTGCGCTTCTATCTGCCGAGACTTGGAGCCGATCAGAGTGCACCTTCCCGCTGTGTGTGCTGCTGTCCTCAAACAGCCTCCAAACAAAGCAGGGCGCTAAGGCATGAGAAGTTAGCGTCCCAGGAGGGAATCTGCCTGCGAGGGAAGCTGTGCAGCAGTTCCCTTGTTCCGCTCGCCACTTCCCTGACTCTTAGGCAAAGCCCAGCTCAGCTGGCCTGTAGGCGTGCCTCCGTGCTCAGAAGCAGTCCCGTGGCAGGCAGGATACAGCGGGATGTGTTCTGGGCATGCAGCATGCTGCTTCCCATGCCCGGGACAAACTGCGAGCCGGTGCCTCGCTTGCGCTTCTATGTGCCGAGACTTGGAGCTGGCCAGCGCGCACCTTGCCGCTGTGTGTGCTGCTGTCCGCAAACAGCCTCCAAACAAAGCAGGGCGCTAAGGCAAGAGAAGTTAGCGCCCCAGGAGGGAATCTGCCTGCGAGGGAAGCTGTGCAGCACATCCCTTGTTCCGCTCGCCACTTCCCTGACTCTTAGGCAAAGCCCATCTCAGCTGGCTTGTAGGCGTGCCTCCGTGCTCAGAAACAGTCCCGTGGCAGGCAGGATACAGGGGGATGTGTTCTGGGCACGCAGCATGCTGCTTCCCATGCCCGGGACAAACTGCGAGCCGGTGCCTCGCTTGCGCTTCTATCTGCCGAGACTTGGAGCTGGCCAGCGCGCACCTTCCCGCTGTGTGTGCTGCTGTCCGCAAACAGCCTCCAAACAAAGCAGCGCGCTAAGGAATGAGAAGTAAGCGTCCCAGGAGGGAATCTGCCTGCGAGGGAAGCTGTGCAGCACATCCCTTGTTCCGCTCGCCACTTCCCTGACTCTTAGGCAAAGCCCATCTCAGCTGGCTTGTAGGCGTGCCTCCGTGCTCAGAAGCAGTCCCGTGGCAGGCAGGATACAGGGGGATGTATTCTGGGCACGCAGCATGCTGCTTCCCATGCCCGGGACAAACTGCGAGCCGGTGCCTCGCTTGCGCTTCTATCTGCCGAGACTTGGAGCTGGCCAGCGCGCACCTTCCCGCTGTGTGTGCTGCTGTCCGCAAACAGCCTCCAAACAAAGCAGGGCGCTAAGGCATGAGAAGTTAGCGTCCCAGGAGGGAATCTGCCTGCGAGGGAAGCTGTGCAGCACATCCCTTGTTCCGCTCGCCACTTCCCTGACTCTTAGGCAAAGCCCATCTCAGCTGGCTTGTAGGCGTGCCTCCGTGCTCAGAAGCAGTCCCGTGGCAGGCAGGATACAGGGGGATGTGTTCTGGGCACGCAGCATGCTGCTTCCCATGCCCGGGACAAACTGTGAGCCGGTGCCTCGCTTGCGCTTCTATCTGCCGAGACTTGGAGCTGGCCAGCGCGCACCTTCCCTCTGTGTGTGCTGCTGTCCGCAAACAGCCTCCAAACAAAGCAGGGCGCTAAGGCATGAGAAGTTAGCGTCCCAGGAGGGAATCTGCCTGCGAGGGAAGCTGTGCAGCACATCCCTTGTTCCGCTCGCCACTTCCCTGACTCTTAGGCAAAGCCCAGCTCAGCTGGCTTGTAGGCGTGCCTCCGTGCTCAGAAGCAGTCCCGTGGCAGGCAGGATACAGCGGGATGTGTTCTGGGCATGCAGCATGCTGCTTCCCATGCCCGGGACAAACTGCGAGCCGGTGCCTCGCTTGCGCTTCTATGTGCCGAGACTTGGAGCTGGCCAGCGCGCACCTTGCCGCTGTGTGTGCTGCTGTCCGCAAACAGCCTCCAAACAAAGCAGGGCGCTAAGGCAAGAGAAGTTAGCGCCCCAGGAGGGAATCTGCCTGCGAGGGAAGCTGTGCAGCACATCCCTTGTTCCGCTCGCCACTTCCCTGACTCTTAGGCAAAGCCCATCTCAGCTGGCTTGTAGGCGTGCCTCCGTGCTCAGAAGCAGTCCCGTGGCAGGCAGGATACAGGGGGATGTGTTCTGGGCACGCAGCATGCTGCTTCCCATGCCCGGGACAAACTGCGAGCCGGTGCCTCGCTTGCGCTTCTATCTGCCGAGACTTGGAGCCGATCAGAGCGCACCTTCCCGCTGTGTGTGCTGCTGTCCGCAAACAGCCTCCAAACAAAGCAGGGCGCTAAGGCATGAGAAGTTAGCGTCCCAGGAGGGAATCTGCCTGCGAGGGAAGCTGTGCAGCACATCCCTTGTTCCGCTCGCCACTTCCCTGACTCTTAGGCAAAGCCCAGCTCAGCTGGCTTGTAGGCGTGCCTCCGTGCTCAGAAGCAGTCCCGTGGCAGGCAGGATACAGGGGGATGTGTTCTGGGCACACAGCATGCTGCTTCCCATGCCCGGGACAAACTGCGAGCCGGGGCCTCGCTTGCGCTTCTATCTGCCGAGACTTGGAGCCGATCAGAGCGCACCTTCCCGCTGTGTGTGCTGCTGTCCGCAAACAGCCTCCAAACAAAGCAGGGCGCTAAGGTAAGACAAGTTAGCGCCCCAGGAGGGAATCTGCCTGCGAGGGAAGCTGTGCAGCACATCCCTTGTTCCGCTCGCCACTTCCCTGACTCTTAGGCAAAGCCCAGCTCAGCTGGCTTGTAGGCGTGCCTCCGTGCTCAGAAGCAGTCCCGTGGCAGGCAGGATACAGGGGGATGTATTCTGGGCACACAGCATGCTGCTTCCCATGCCCGGGACAAACTGCGAGCCGGTGCCTCGCTTGCGCTTCTATCTGCCGAGACTTGGAGCCGATCAGAGCGCACCTTCCCGCTGTGTGTGCTGCTGTCCGCAAACAGCCTCCAAACAAAGCAGGGCGCTAAGGTAAGACAAGTTAGCGTCCCAGGAGGGAATCTGCCTGCGAGGGAAGCTGTGCAGCACATCCCTTGTTCCGCTCGCCACTTCCCTGACTCTTAGGCAAAGCCCATCTCAGCTGGCTTGTAGGCGTGCCTCCGTGCTCAGAAGCAGTCCCGTGGCAGGCAGGATACAGGGGGATGTGTTCTGGGCACGCAGCATGCTGCTTCCCATGCCCGGGACAAACTGCGAGCCGGTGCCTCGCTTGCGCTTCTATCTGCCGAGACTTGGAGCTGGCCAGCGCGCACCTTGCCGCTGTGTGTGCTGCTGTCCGCAAACAGCCTCCAAAAGAAGCAGGGCGCTAAGGCATGAGAAGTAAGCGTCCCAGGAGGGAATCTGCCTGCGAGGGAAGCTGTGCAGCACATCCCTTGTTCCGCTCGCCACTTCCCTGACTCTTAGGCAAAGCCCATCTCAGCTGGCTTGTAGGCGTGCCTCCGTGCTCAGAAGCAGTCCCGTGGCAGGCAGGATACAGGGGGATGTGTTCTGGGCACACAGCATGCTGCTTCCCATGCCCGGGACAAACTGCGAGCCGGTGCCTCGCTTGCGCTTCTATCTGCCGAGACTTGGAGCTGGCCAGCGCGCACCTTGCCGCTGTGTGTGCTGCTGTCCGCAAACAGCCTCCAAACAAAGCAGGGCGCTAAGGGAAGAGAAGTTAGTGTCCCAGGAGGGAATCTGCCTGCGAGGGAAGCTGTGCAGCACATCCCTTGTTCCGCTCGCCACTTCCCTGACTCTTAGGCAAAGCCCAGCTCAGCTGGCCTGTAGGCGTGCCTCCGTGCTCAGAAACAGTCCCGTGGCAGGCAGGATACAGGGGGATGTGTTCTGGGCACGCAGCATGCTGCTTCCCATGCCCGGGACAAACTGCGAGCCGGTGCCTCGCTTGCGCTTCTATCTGCCGAGACTTGGAGCCGATCAGAGTGCACCTTTCCGCTGTGTGTGCTGCTGTCCGCAAACAGCCTCCAAACAAAGCAGGGCGCTAAGGCATGAGAAGTTAGGGTCCCAGGAGGGAATCTGCCTGCGAGGGAAGCTGTGCAGCACATCCCTTGTTCCGCTCGCCACTTCCCTGACTCTTAGGCAAAGCCCAGCTCAGCTGGCTTGTAGGCGTGCCTCCGTGCTCAGAAGCAGTCCCGTGGCAGGCAGGATACAGGGGGATGTGTTCTGGGCACGCAGCATGCTGCTTCCCATGCCCGGGACAAACTGCGAGCCGGTGCCTCGCTTGCGCTTCTATCTGCCGAGACTTGGAGCTGGCCAGCGCGCACCTTCCCGCTGTGTGTGCTGCTGTCCGCAAACAGCCTCCAAACAAAGCAGGGCGCTAAGGCATGAGAAGTAAGCGTCCCAGGAGGGAATCTGCCTGCGAGGGAAGCTGTGCAGCACATCCCTTGTTCCGCTCGCCACTTCCCTGACTCTTAGGCAAAGCCCATCTCAGCTGGCTTGTAGGCGTGCCTCCGTGCTCAGAAGCAGTCCCGTGGCAGGCAGGATACAGCGGGATGTGTTCTGGGCATGCAGCATGCTGCTTCCCATGCCCGGGACAAACTGCGAGCCGGTGCCTCGCTTGCGCTTCTATCTGCCGAGACTTGGAGCTGGCCAGCGCGCACCTTCCCGCTGTGTGTGCTGCTGTCCGCAAACAGCCTCCAAACAAAGCAGGGCGCTAAGGAATGAGAAGTAAGCGTCCCAGGAGGGAATCTGCCTGCGAGGGAAGCTGTGCAGCACATCCCTTGTTCCGCTCGCCACTTCCCTGACTCTTAGGCAAAGCCCAGCTCAGCTGGCTTGTAGGCGTGCCTCCGTGCTCAGAAGCAGTCCCGTGGCAGGCAGGATACAGGGGGATGTGTTCTGGGCACGCAGCATGCTGCTTCCCATGCCCGGGACAAACTGCGAGCCGGTGCCTCGCTTGCGCTTCTATCTGCCGAGACTTGGAGCTGGCCAGCGCGCACCTTGCCGCTGTGTGTGCTGCTGTCCGCAAACAGCCTCCAAACAAAGCAGGGCGCTAAGGCAAGAGAAGTTAGCGCCCCAGGAGGGAATCTGCCTGCGAGGGAAGCTGTGCAGCACATCCCTTGTTCCGCTCGCCACTTCCCTGACTCTTAGGCAAAGCCCAGCTCAGCTGGCCTGTAGGCGTGCCTCCGTGCTCAGAAACAGTCCCGTGGCAGGCAGGATACAGGGGGATGTGTTCTGGGCACGCAGCATGCTGCTTCCCATGCCCGGGACAAACTGCGAGCCGGTGCCTCGCTTGCGCTTCTATCTGCCGAGACTTGGAGCCGATCAGAGTGCACCTTTCCGCTGTGTGTGCTGCTGTCCGCAAACAGCCTCCAAACAAAGCAGGGCGCTAAGGCAAGAGAAGTTAGCGCCCCAGGAGGGAATCTGCCTGCGAGGGAAGCTGTGCAGCACATCCCTTGTTCCGCTCGCCACTTCCCTGACTCTTAGGCAAAGCCCAGCTCAGCTGGCCTGTAGGCGTGCCTCCGTGCTCAGAAACAGTCCCGTGGCAGGCAGGATACAGGGGGATGTGTTCTGGGCACGCAGCATGCTGCTTCCCATGCCCGGGACAAACTGCGAGCCGGTGCCTCGCTTGCGCTTCTATCTGCCGAGACTTGGAGCCGATCAGAGTGCACCTTTCCGCTGTGTGTGCTGCTGTCCGCAAACAGCCTCCAAACAAAGCAGGGCGCTAAGGCATGAGAAGTTAGCGTCCCAGGAGGGAATCTGCCTGCGAGGGAAGCTGTGCAGCACATCCCTTGTTCCGCTCGCCACTTCCCTGACTCTTAGGCAAAGCCCAGCTCAGCTGGCTTGTAGGCGTGCCTCCGTGCTCAGAAGCAGTCCCGTGGCAGGCAGGATACAGGGGGATGTGTTCTGGGCACGCAGCATGCTGCTTCCCATGCCCGGGACAAACTGCGAGCCGGTGCCTCGCTTGCGCTTCTATCTGCCGAGACTTGGAGCTGGCCAGCGCGCACCTTCCCGCTGTGTGTGCTGCTGTCCGCAAACAGCCTCCAAACAAAGCAGGGCGCTAAGGCATGAGAAGTAAGCGTCCCAGGAGGGAATCTGCCTGCGAGGGAAGCTGTGCAGCACATCCCTTGTTCCGCTCGCCACTTCCCTGACTCTTAGGCAAAGCCCATCTCAGCTGGCTTGTAGGCGTGCCTCCGTGCTCAGAAGCAGTCCCGTGGCAGGCAGGATACAGCGGGATGTGTTCTGGGCATGCAGCATGCTGCTTCCCATGCCCGGGACAAACTGCGAGCCGGTGCCTCGCTTGCGCTTCTATCTGCCGAGACTTGGAGCTGGCCAGCGCGCACCTTCCCGCTGTGTGTGCTGCTGTCCGCAAACAGCCTCCAAACAAAGCAGGGCGCTAAGGAATGAGAAGTAAGCGTCCCAGGAGGGAATCTGCCTGCGAGGGAAGCTGTGCAGCACATCCCTTGTTCCGCTCGCCACTTCCCTGACTCTTAGGCAAAGCCCAGCTCAGCTGGCTTGTAGGCGTGCCTCCGTGCTCAGAAGCAGTCCCGTGGCAGGCAGGATACAGGGGGATGTGTTCTGGGCACGCAGCATGCTGCTTCCCATGCCCGGGACAAACTGCGAGCCGGTGCCTCGCTTGCGCTTCTATCTGCCGAGACTTGGAGCTGGCCAGCGCGCACCTTGCCGCTGTGTGTGCTGCTGTCCGCAAACAGCCTCCAAACAAAGCAGGGCGCTAAGGGAAGAGAAGTTAGTGTCCCAGGAGGGAATCTGCCTGCGAGGGAAGCTGTGCAGCACATCCCTTGTTCCGCTCGCCACTTCCCTGACTCTTAGGCAAAGCCCAGCTCAGCTGGCTTGTAGGCGTGCCTCCGTGCTCAGAAGCAGTCCCGTGGCAGGCAGGATACAGGGGGATGTGTTCTGGGCACGCAGCATGCTGCTTCCCATGCCCGGGACAAACTGCGAGCCGGTGCCTCGCTTGCGCTTCTATCTGCCGAGACTTGGAGCTGGCCAGCGCGCACCTTGCCGCTGTGTGTGCTGCTGTCCGCAAACAGCCTCCAAACAAAGCAGGGCGCTAAGGCATGAGAAGTTAGCGCCCCAGGAGGGAATCTGCCTGCGAGGGAAGCTGTGCAGCACATCCCTTGTTCCGCTCGCCACTTCCCTGACTCTTAGGCAAAGCCCATCTCAGCTGGCTTGTAGGCGTGCCTCCGTGCTCAGAAGCAGTCCCGTGGCAGGCAGGATACAGGGGGATGTATTCTGGGCACACAGCATGCTGCTTCCCATGCCCGGGACAAACTGCGAGCCGGTGCCTCGCTTGCGCTTCTATCTGCCGAGACTTGGAGCTGGCCAGCGCGCACCTTCCCGCTGTGTGTGCTGCTGTCCGCAAACAGCCTCCAAACAAAGCAGGGCGCTAAGGCAAGAGAAGTTAGCGCCCCAGGAGGGAATCTGCCTGCGAGGGAAGCTGTGCAGCACATCCCTTGTTCCGCTCGCCACTTCCCTGACTCTTAGGCAAAGCCCAGCTCAGCTGGCTTGTAGGCGTGCCTCCGTGCTCAGAAGCAGTCCCGTGGCAGGCAGGATACAGGGGGATGTGTTCTGGGCATGCAGCATGCTGCTTCCCATGCCCGGGACAAACTGCGAGCCGGTGCCTCGCTTGCACTTCTATCTGCCGAGACTTGGAGCTGGCCAGCGCGCACCTTGCCGCTGTGTGTGCTGCTGTCCGCAAACAGCCTCCAAAAGAAGCAGGGCGCTAAGGCAAGAGAAGTTAGCGCCCCAGGAGGGAATCTGCCTGCGAGGGAAGCTGTGCAGCACATCCCTTGTTCCGCTCGCCACTTCCCTGACTCTTAGGCAAAGCCCAGCTCAGCTGGCCTGTAGGCGTGCCTCCGTGCTCAGAAACAGTCCCGTGGCAGGCAGGATACAGGGGGATGTGTTCTGGGCACGCAGCATGCTGCTTCCCATGCCCGGGACAAACTGCGAGCCGGTGCCTCGCTTGCGCTTCTATCTGCCGAGACTTGGAGCCGATCAGAGTGCACCTTTCCGCTGTGTGTGCTGCTGTCCTCAAACAGCCTCCAAACAAAGCAGGGCGCTAAGGCATGAGAAGTTAGCGTCCCAGGAGGGAATCTGCCTGCGAGGGAAGCTGTGCAGCACATCCCTTGTTCCGCTCGCCACTTCCCTGACTCTTAGGCAAAGCCCAGCTCAGCTGGCCTGTAGGCGTGCCTCCGTGCTCAGAAGCAGTCCCGTGGCAGGCAGGATACAGCGGGATGTGTTCTGGGCACGCAGCATGCTGCTTCCCATGCCCGGGACAAACTGCGAGCCGGTGCCTCGCTTGCGCTTCTATCTGCCGAGACTTGGAGCTGGCCAGCGCGCACCTTCCCGCTGTGTGTGCTGCTGTCCGCAAACAGCCTCCAAACAAAGCAGCGCGCTAAGGAATGAGAAGTAAGCGCCCCAGGAGGGAATCTGCCTGCGAGGGAAGCTGTGCAGCACATCCCTTGTTCCGCTCGCCACTTCCCTGACTCTTAGGCAAAGCCCAGCTCAGCTGGCTTGTAGGCGTGCCTCCGTGCTCAGAAGCAGTCCCGTGGCAGGCAGGATACAGGGGGATGTATTCTGGGCACGCAGCATGCTGCTTCCCATGCCCGGGACAAACTGCGAGCCGGTGCCTCGCTTGCGCTTCTATCTGCCGAGACTTGGAGCTGGCCAGCGCGCACCTTGCCGCTGTGTGTGCTGCTGTCCGCAAACAGCCTCCAAACAAAGCAGGGCGCTAAGGCATGAGAAGTTAGCGTCCCAGGAGGGAATCTGCCTGCGAGGGAAGCTGTGCAGCACATCCCTTGTTCTGCTCGCCACTTCCCTGACTCTTAGGCAAAGCCCATCTCAGCTGGCTTGTAGGCGTGCCTCCGTGCTCAGAAGCAGTCCCGTGGCAGGCAGGATACAGGGGGATGTGTTCTGGGCACGCAGCATGCTGCTTCCCATGCCCGGGACAAACTGCGAGCCGGTGCCTCGCTTGCGCTTCTATCTGCCGAGACTTGGAGCCGATCAGAGCGCACCTTCCCGCTGTGTGTGCTGCTGTCTGCAAACAGCCTCCAAACAAAGCAGGGCGCTAAGGCATGAGAAGTTAGCGTCCCAGGAGGGAATCTGCCTGCGAGGGAAGCTGTGCAGCACATCCCTTGTTCCGCTCGCCACTTCCCTGACTCTTAGGCAAAGCCCAGCTCAGCTGGCTTGTAGGCGTGCCTCCGTGCTCAGAAGCAGTCCCGTGGCAGGCAGGATACAGGGGGATGTGTTCTGGGCACGCAGCATGCTGCTTCCCATGCCCGGGACAAACTGCGAGCCGGTGCCTCGCTTGCGCTTCTATCTGCCGAGACTTGGAGCTGGCCAGCGCGCACCTTGCCGCTGTGTGTGCTGCTGTCCGCAAACAGCCTCCAAACAAAGCAGGGCGCTAAGGCATGAGAAGTTAGCGTCCCAGGAGGGAATCTGCCTGCGAGGGAAGCTGTGCAGCACATCCCTTGTTCCGCTCGCCACTTCCCTGACTCTTAGGCAAAGCCCATCTCAGCTGGCTTGTAGGCGTGCCTCCGTGCTCAGAAGCAGTCCCGTGGCAGGCAGGATACAGGGGGATGTATTCTGGGCACACAGCATGATGCTTCCCATGCCCGGGACAAACTGCGAGCCGGTGCCTCGCTTGCGCTTCTATCTGCCGAGAGTTGGAGAGGGCCAGCGCGCACCTTCCCGCTGTGTGTGCTGCTGTCCGCAAAGAGCCTCCAAACAAAGCAGGGCACTAAGGCATGAGAAGTTAGGGTCCCAGGAGGGAATCTGCCTGCGAGGGAAGCTGTGCAGCACATCCCTTGTTCCGCTCGCCACTTCCCTGACTCTTAGGCAAAGCCCATCTCAGCTGGCTTGTAGGCGTGCCTCCGTGCTCAGAAGCAGTCCCGTGGCAGGCAGGATACAGGGGGATGTGTTCTGGGCACGCAGCATGCTGCTTCCCATGCCCGGGACAAACTGCGAGCCGGTGCCTCGCTTGCGCTTCTATCTGCCGAGACTTGGAGCTGGCCAGCGCGCACCTTCCCGCTGTGTGTGCTGCTGTCCGCAAACAGCCTCCAAACAAAGCATGGCGCTAAGGCAAGAGAAGTTAGCGCCCCAGGAGGGAATCTGCCTGCGAGGGAAGCTGTGCAGCACATCCCTTGTTCCGCTCGCCACTTCCCTGACTCTTAGGCAAAGCCCAGCTCAGCTGGCCTGTAGGCGTGCCTCCGTGCTCAGAAACAGTCCCGTGGCAGGCAGGATACAGGGGGATGTGTTCTGGGCACGCAGCATGCTGCTTCCCATGCCCGGGACAAACTGCGAGCCGGTGCCTCGCTTGCGCTTCTATCTGCCGAGACTTGGAGCCGATCAGAGTGCACCTTTCCGCTGTGTGTGCTGCTGTCCTCAAACAGCCTCCAAACAAAGCAGGGCGCTAAGGCATGAGAAGTTAGCGTCCCAGGAGGGAATCTGCCTGCGAGGGAAGCTGTGCAGCACATCCCTTGTTCCGCTCGCCACTTCCCTGACTCTTAGGCAAGCCCAGCTCAGCTGGCCTGTAGGCGTGCCTCCGTGCTCAGAAGCAGTCCCGTGGCAGGCAGGATACAGCGGGATGTGTTCTGGGCATGCAGCATGCTGCTTCCCATGCCCGGGACAAACTGCGAGCCGGTGCCTCGCTTGCGCTTCTATCTGCCGAGACTTGGAGCTGGCCAGCGCGCACCTTGCCGCTGTGTGTGCTGCTGTCCGCAAACAGCCTCCAAACAAAGCAGGGCGCAAAGGCATGAGAAGTTAGCGTCCCAGGAGGGAATCTGCCTGCGAGGGAAGCTGTGCAGCACATCCCTTGTTCCGCTCGCCACTTCCCTGACTCTTAGGCAAAGCCCATCTCAGCTGGCTTGTAGGCGTGCCTCCGTGCTCAGAAGCAGTCCTGTGGCAGGCAGGATACAGGGGGATGTGTTCTGGGCACGCAGCATGCTGCTTCCCATGCCCGGGACAAACTGCGAGCCGGTGCCTCGCTTGCGCTTCTATCTGCCGAGACTTGGAGCCGATCAGAGCGCACCTTCCCGCTGTGTGTGCTGCTGTCCGCAAACAGCCTCCAAACAAAGCAGGGCGCTAAGGCATGAGAAGTTAGCGTCCCAGGAGGGAATCTGCCTGCGAGGGAAGCTGTGCAGCACATCCCTTGTTCCGCTCGCCACTTCCCTGACTCTTAGGCAAAGCCCAGCTCAGCTGGCTTGTAGGCGTGCCTCCGTGCTCAGAAGCAGTCCCATGGCAGGCAGGATACAGGGGGATGTGTTCTGGGCACGCAGCATGCTGCTTCCCATGCCCGGGACAAACTGCGAGCCGGTGCCTCGCTTGCACTTCTATCTGCCGAGACTTGGAGCTGGCCAGCGCGCACCTTGCCGCTGTGTGTGCTGCTGTCCGCAAACAGCCTCCAAACAAAGCAGGGCGCAAAGGCATGAGAAGTTAGCGTCCCAGGAGGGAATCTGCCTGCGAGGGAAGCTGTGCAGCACATCCCTTGTTCCGCTCGCCACTTCCCTGACTCTTAGGCAAAGCCCATCTCAGCTGGCTTGTAGGCGTGCCTCCGTGCTCAGAAGCAGTCCCGTGGCAGGCAGGATACAGGGGGATGTGTTCTGGGCACGCAGCATGCTGCTTCCCATGCCCGGGACAAACTGCGAGCCGGTGCCTCGCTTGCGCTTCTATCTGCCGAGACTTGGAGCCGATCAGAGCGCACCTTCCCGCTGTGTGTGCTGCTGTCCGCAAACAGCCTCCAAACAAAGCAGGGCGCTAAGGCATGAGAAGTTAGCGTCCCAGGAGGGAATCTGCCTGCGAGGGAAGCTGTGCAGCACATCCCTTGTTCCACTCGCCACTTCCCTGACTCTTAGGCAAAGCCCAGCTCAGCTGGCTTGTAGGCGTGCCTCCGTGCTCAGAAGCAGTCCCGTGGCAGGCAGGATACAGGGGGATGTGTTCTGGGCACGCAGCATGCTGCTTCCCATGCCCGGGACAAACTGCGAGACGGTGCCTCGCTTGCACTTCTATCTGCCGAGACTTGGAGCCGATCAGAGCGCACCTTCCCGCTGTGTGTGCTGCTGTCCGCAAACAGCCTCCAAACAAAGCAGGGCGCTAAGGCAAGACAAGTTAGCGTCCCAGGAGGGAATCTGCCTGCGAGGGAAGCTGTGCAGCACATCCCTTGTTCCGCTCGCCACTTCCCTAACTCTTAGGCAAAGCCCATCTCAGCTGGCTTGTAGGCGTGCCTCCGTGCTCAGAAGCAGTCCCGTGGCAGGCAGGATACAGGGGGATGTGTTCTGGGCACGCAGCATGCTGCTTCCCATGCCCGGGACAAACTGCGAGCCGGTGCCTCGCTTGCGCTTCTATCTGCCGAGACTTGGAGCTGGCCAGCGCGCACCTTGCCGCTGTGTGTGCTGCTGTCCGCAAACAGCCTCCAAACAAAGCAGGGCGCTAAGGCATGAGAAGTTAGCGTCCCAGGAGGGAATCTGCCTGCGAGGGAAGCTGTGCAGCACATCCCTTGTTCCGCTCGCCACTTCCCTGACTCTTAGGCAAAGCCCATCTCAGCTGGCTTGTAGGCGTGCCTCCGTGCTCAGAAGCAGTCCCGTGGCAGGCAGGATACAGGGGGATGTGTTCTGGGCACACAGCATGCTGCTTCCCATGCCCGGGACAAACTGCGAGCCAGTGCCTCGCTTGCGCTTCTATCTGCCGAGACTTGGAGCTGGCCAGCGCGCACCTTCCCGCTGTGTGTGCTGCTGTCCGCAAACAGATCCAAACAAAGCAGGGCGCTAAGGCATGAGAAGTTAGCGTCCCAGGAGGGAATCTGCCTGCGAGGGAAGCTGTGCAGCACATCCCTTGTTCCGCTCGCCACTTCCCTGACTCTTAGGCAAAGCCCAGCTCAGCTGGCTTGTAGGCGTGCCTCCGTGCTCAGAAGCAGTCCCGTGGCAGGCAGGATACAGGGGGATGTGTTCTGGGCACGCAGCATGCTGCTTCCCATGCCCGGGACAAACTGCGAGCCGGTGCCTCGCTTGCGCTTCTATCTGCCGAGACTTGGAGCTGGCCAGCGCGCACCTTCCCGCTGTGTGTGCTGCTGTCCGCAAACAGCCTCCAAACAAAGCAGGGCGCTAAGGCATGAGAAGTTAGCGTCCCAGGAGGGAATCTGCCTGCGAGGGAAGCTGTGCAGCACATCCCTTGTTCCGCTCGCCACTTCCCTGACTCTTAGGCAAAGCCCAGCTCAGCTGGCTTGTAGGCGTGCCTCCGTGCTCAGAAGCAGTCCCGTGGCAGGCAGGATACAGGGGGATGTATTCTGGGCACGCAGCATGCTGCTTCCCATGCCCGGGACAAACTGCGAGCCGGTGCCTCGCTTGCGCTTCTATCTGCCGAGACTTGGAGCTGGCCAGCGCGCACCTTCCCGCTGTGTGTGCTGCTGTCCGCAAACAGCCTCCAAACAAAGCAGGGCGCTAAGGCATGAGAAGTTAGCGTCCCAGGAGGGAATCTGCCTGCGAGGGAAGCTGTGCAGCACATCCCTTGTTCCGCTCGCCACTTCCCTGACTCTTAGGCAAAGCCCAGCTCAGCTGGCTTGTAGGCGTGCCTCCGTGCTCAGAAGCAGTCCCATGGCAGGCAGGATACAGGGGGATGTGTTCTGGGCACGCGGCATGCTGCTTCCCATGCCCGGGGACAAACTGCGAGCCGGTGCCTCGCTTGCGCTTCTATCTGCCGAGACTTGGAGCTGGCCAGCGCGCACCTTCCCGCTGTGTGTGCTGCTGTCCGCAAACAGCCTCCAAACAAAGCAGGGCGCTAAGGCATGAGAAGTTAGCGTCCCAGGAGGGAATCTGCCTGCGAGGGAAGCTGTGCAGCACATCCCTTGTTCCGCTCGCCACTTCCCTGACTCTTAGGCAAAGCCCATCTCAGCTGGCTTGTAGGCGTGCCTCCGTGCTCAGAAGCAGTCCCGTGGCAGGCAGGATACAGGGGGATGTGTTCTGGGCACGCAGCATGCTGCTTCCCATGCCCGGGGACAAACTGCGAGCCGGTGCCTCGCTTGCGCTTCTATCTGCCGAGACTTGGAGCCGATCAGAGTGCACCTTCCCGCTGTGTGTGCTGCTTTCCGCAAAGAGCCTCCAAACAAAGCAGGGCGCTAAGGCATGAGAAGTTAGCGTCCCAGGAGGGAATCTGCCTGCGAGGGAAGCTGTGCAGCACATCCCTTGTTCCGCTCGCCACTTCCCTGACTCTTAGGCAAAGCCCATCTCAGCTGGCTTGTAGGCGTGCCTCCGTGCTCAGAAGCAGTCCCGTGGCAGGCAGGATACAGGGGGATGTGTTCTGGGCACACAGCATGCTGCTTCCCATGCCCGGGACAAACTGCGAGCCAGTGCCTCGCTTGCGCTTCTATCTGCCGAGACTTGGAGCTGGCCAGCGCGCACCTTCCCGCTGTGTGTGCTGCTGTCCGCAAACAGATCCAAACAAAGCAGGGCGCTAAGGCATGAGAAGTTAGCGTCCCAGGAGGGAATCTGCCTGCGAGGGAAGCTGTGCAGCACATCCCTTGTTCCGCTCGCCACTTCCCTGACTCTTAGGCAAAGCCCAGCTCAGCTGGCTTGTAGGCGTGCCTCCGTGCTCAGAAGCAGTCCCGTGGCAGGCAGGATACAGGGGGATGTGTTCTGGGCACGCAGCATGCTGCTTCCCATGCCCGGGACAAACTGCGAGCCGGTGCCTCGCTTGCGCTTCTATCTGCCGAGACTTGGAGCTGGCCAGCGCGCACCTTCCCGCTGTGTGTGCTGCTGTCCGCAAACAGCCTCCAAACAAAGCAGGGCGCTAAGGCAAGAGAAGTTAGCGTCCCAGGAAGGAATCTGCCTGCGAGGGAAGCTGTGCAGCACATCCCTTGTTCCGCTCGCCACTTCCCTGACTCTTAGGCAAAGCCCAGCTCAGCTGGCTTGTAGGCGTGCCTCCGTGCTCAGAAGCAGTCCCGTGGCAGGCAGGATACAGGGGGATGTGTTCTGGGCACGCAGCATGCTGCTTCCCATGCCCGGGACAAACTGCGAGCCGGTGCCTCGCTTGCGCTTCTATCTGCCGAGACTTGGAGCTGGCCAGCGCGCACCTTCCCGCTGTGTGTGCTGCTGTCCGCAAACAGCCTCCAAACAAAGCAGGGCGCTAAGGCATGAGAAGTTAGCGTCCCAGGAGGGAATCTGCCTGCGAGGGAAGCTGTGCAGCACATCCCTTGTTCCGCTCGCCACTTCCCTGACTCTTAGGCAAAGCCCAGCTCAGCTGGCTTGTAGGCGTGCCTCCGTGCTCAGAAGCAGTCCCATGGCAGGCAGGATACAGGGGGATGTGTTCTGGGCACGCAGCATGCTGCTTCCCATGCCCGGGGACAAACTGCGAGCCGGTGCCTCGCTTGCGCTTCTATCTGCCGAGACTTGGAGCTGGCCAGCGCGCACCTTCCCGCTGTGTGTGCTGCTGTCCGCAAACAGCCTCCAAACAAAGCAGGGCGCTAAGGCATGAGAAGTTAGCGTCCCAGGAGGGAATCTGCCTGCGAGGGAAGCTGTGCAGCACATCCCTTGTTCCGCTCGCCACTTCCCTGACTCTTAGGCAAAGCCCATCTCAGCTGGCTTGTAGGCGTGCCTCCGTGCTCAGAAGCAGTCCCGTGGCAGGCAGGATACAGGGGGATGTGTTCTGGGCACGCAGCATGCTGCTTCCCATGCCCGGGACAAACTGCGAGCCGGTGCCTCGCTTGCGCTTCTATCTGCCGAGACTTGGAGCCGATCAGAGTGCACCTTCCCGCTGTGTGTGCTGCTTTCCGCAAAGAGCCTCCAAACAAAGCAGGGCGCTAAGGCATGAGAAGTTAGCGTCCCAGGAGGGAATCTGCCTGCGAGGGAAGCTGTGCAGCACATCCCTTGTTCCGCTCGCCACTTCCCTGACTCTTAGGCAAAGCCCATCTCAGCTGGCTTGTAGGCGTGCCTCCGTGCTCAGAAGCAGTCCCGTGGCAGGCAGGATACAGGGGGATGTGTTCTGGGCACGCAGCATGCTGCTTCCCATGCCCGGGACAAACTGCGAGCCGGTGCCTCGCTTGCGCTTCTATCTGCCGAGACTTGGAGCTGGCCAGCGCGCACCTTCCCGCTGTGTGTGCTGCTGTCCGCAAACAGCCTCCAAACAAAGCAGGGCGCTAAGGCATGAGAAGTTAGCATCCCAGGAGGGAATCTGCCTGCGAGGGAAGCTGTGCAGCACATCCCTTGTTCCGCTCGCCACTTCCCTGACTCTTAGGCAAAGCCCATCTCAGCTGGCTTGTAGGCGTGCCTCCGTGCTCAGAAGCAGTCCCGTGGCAGGCAGGATACAGGGGGATGTGTTCTGGGCACGCAGCATGCTGCTTCCCATGCCCGGGACAAACTGCGAGCCGGTGCCTCGCTTGCGCTTCTATCTGCCGAGACTTGGAGCTGGCCAGCGCGCACCTTCCCGCTGTGTGTGCTGCTGTCCGCAAACAGCCTCCAAACAAAGCAGGGCGCAAAGGCATGAGAAGTTAGCGTCCCAGGAGGGAATCTGCCTGCGAGGGAAGCTGTGCAGCACATCCCTTGTTCCGCTCGCCACTTCCCTGACTCTTAGGCAAAGCCCATCTCAGCTGGCTTGTAGGCGTGCCTCCGTGCTCAGAAGCAGTCCCGTGGCAGGCAGGATACAGGGGGATGTGTTCTGGGCACGCAGCATGCTGCTTCCCATGCCCGGGACAAACTGCGAGCCGGTGCCTCGCTTGCGCTTCTATCTGCCGAGACTTGGAGCTGGCCAGCGCGCACCTTCCCGCTGTGTGTGCTGCTGTCCGCAAACAGCCTCCAAACAAAGCAGGGCGCTAAGGCATGAGAAGTTAGCGTCCCAGGAGGGAATCTGCCTGCGAGGGAAGCTGTGCAGCACATCCCTTGTTCCGCTCGCCACTTCCCTGACTCTTAGGCAAAGCCCATCTCAGCTGGCTTGTAGGCGTGCCTCCGTGCTCAGAAGCAGTCCCGTGGCAGGCAGGATACAGGGGGATGTGTTCTGGGCACGCAGCATGCTGCTTCCCATGCCCGGGACAAACTGCGAGCCGGTGCCTCGCTTGCGCTTCTATCTGCCGAGACTTGGAGCTGGCCAGCGCGCACCTTCCCGCTGTGTGTGCTGCTGTCCGCAAAGAGCGTCCAAACAAAGCAGGGCGCTAAGGCATGAGAAGTTAGCGTCCCAGGAGGGAATCTGCCTGCGAGGGAAGCTGTGCAGCACATCCCTTGTTCCGCTCGCCACTTCCCTGACTCTTAGGCAAAGCCCATCTCAGCTGGCTTGTAGGCGTGCCTCCGTGCTCAGAAGCAGTCCCGTGGCAGGCAGGATACAGGGGGATGTGTTCTGGGCACGCAGCATGCTGCTTCCCATGCCCGGGACAAACTGCGAGCCGGTGCCTCGCTTGCGCTTCTATCTGCCGAGACTTGGAGCTGGCCAGCGCGCACCTTCCCGCTGTGTGTGCTGCTGTCCGCAAACAGCCTCCAAACAAAGCAGGGCGCTAAGGCATGAGAAGTTAGCGTCCCAGGAGGGAATCTGCCTGCGAGGGAAGCTGTGCAGCACATCCCTTGTTCCGCTCGCCACTTCCCTGACTCTTAGGCAAAGCCCATCTCAGCTGGCTTGTAGGCGTGCCTCCGTGCTCAGAAGCAGTCCCGTGGCAGGCAGGATACAGGGGGATGTGTTCTGGGCACGCAGCATGCTGCTTCCCATGCCCGGGACAAACTGCGAGCCGGTGCCTCGCTTGCGCTTCTATCTGCCGAGACTTGGAGCTGGCCAGCGCGCACCTTCCCGCTGTGTGTGCTGCTGTCCGCAAACAGCCTCCAAACAAAGCAGGGCGCTAAGGCAAGAGAAGTTAGCGTCCCAGGAAGGAATCTGCCTGCGAGGGAAGCTGTGCAGCACATCCCTTGTTCCGCTCGCCACTTCCCTGACTCTTAGGCAAAGCCCAGCTCAGCTGGCTTGTAGGCGTGCCTCCGTGCTCAGAAGCAGTCCCGTGGCAGGCAGGATACAGGGGGATGTGTTCTGGGCACGCAGCATGCTGCTTCCCATGCCCGGGACAAACTGCGAGCCGGTGCCTCGCTTGCGCTTCTATCTGCCGAGACTTGGAGCTGGCCAGCGCGCACCTTCCCGCTGTGTGTGCTGCTGTCCGCAAACAGCCTCCAAACAAAGCAGGGCGCTAAGGCATGAGAAGTTAGCGTCCCAGGAGGGAATCTGCCTGCGAGGGAAGCTGTGCAGCACATCCCTTGTTCCGCTCACCACTTCCCTGACTCTTAGGCAAAGCCCAGCTCAGCTGGCCTGTAGGCGTGCCTCCGTGCTCAGAAGCAGTCCCGTGGCAGGCAGGATACAGGGGGATGTGTTCTGGGCACGCAGCATGCTGCTTCCCATGCCCGGGACAAACTGCGAGCCGGTGCCTCGCTTGCGCTTCTATCTGCCGAGACTTGGAGCTGGCCAGCGCGCACCTTCCCGCTGTGTGTGCTGCTGTCCGCAAACAGCCTCCAAACAAAGCAGGGCGCTAAGGCATGAGAAGTTAGCGTCCCAGGAGGGAATCTGCCTGCGAGGGAAGCTGTGCAGCACATCCCTTGTTCTGCTCGCCACTTCCCTGACTCTTAGGCAAAGCCCATCTCAGCTGGCTTGTAGGCGTGCCTCCGTGCTCAGAAGCAGTCCCGTGGCAGGCAGGATACAGGGGGATGTGTTCTGGGCACGCAGCATGCTGCTTCCCATGCCCGGGACAAACTGCGAGCCGGTGCCTCGCTTGCGCTTCTATCTGCCGAGACTTGGAGCTGGCCAGCGCGCACCTTCCCGCTGTGTGTGCTGCTGTCCGCAAACAGCCTCCAAACAAAGCAGGGCGCTAAGGCATGAGAAGTTAGCGTCCCAGGAGGGAATCTGCCTGCAAGGGAAGCTGTGCAGCACATCCCTTGTTCCGCTCGCCACTTCCCTGACTCTTAGGCAAAGCCCAGCTCAGCTGGCTTGTAGGCGTGCCTCCGTGCTCAGAAGCAGTCCCGTGGCAGGCAGGATACAGGGGGATGTGTTCTGGGCACACAGCATGCTGCTTCCCATGCCCGGGACAAACTGCGAGCCGGTGCCTCGCTTGCTCTTCTATCTGCCGAGACTTGGAGCTGGCCAGCGCGCACCTTCCCGCTGTGTGTGCTGCTGTCCGCAAAGAGCGTCCAAACAAAGCAGGTCGCTAAGGCAAGAGAAGTTAGCGTCCCAGGAGGGAATCTGCCTGCGAGGGAAGCTGTGCAGCACATCCCTTGTTCCGCTCGCCACTTCCCTGACTCTTAGGCAAAGCCCATCTCAGCTGGCTTGTAGGCGTGCCTCCGTGCTCAGAAGCAGTCCCGTGGCAGGCAGGATACAGGGGGATGTGTTCTGGGCACACAGCATGCTGCTTCCCATGCCCGGGACAAACTGCGAGCCAGTGCCTCGCTTGCGCTTCTATCTGCCGAGACTTGGAGCTGGCCAGCGCGCACCTTCCCGCTGTGTGTGCTGCTGTCCGCAAACAGCCTCCAAACAAAGCAGGGCGCTAAGGCATGAGAAGTAAGCGTCCCAGGAGGGAATCTGCCTGCGAGGGAAGCTGTGCAGCACATCCCTTGTTCCGCTCGCCACTTCCCTGACTCTTAGGCAAAGCCCAGCTCAGCTGGCTTGTAGGCGTGCCTCCGTGCTCAGAAGCAGTCCCGTGGCAGGCAGGATACAGGGGATGTGTTCTGGCACGCAGCATGCTGCTTCCCATGCCCGGGACAAACTGCGAGCCGGTGCCTCGCTTGCGCTTCTATCTGCCGAGACTTGGAGCTGGCCAGCGCGCACCTTCCCGCTGTGTGTGCTGCTGTCCGCAAACAGCCTCCAAACAAAGCAGGGCGCTAAGGCATGAGAAGTTAGCGTCCCAGGAGGGAATCTGCCTGCGAGGGAAGCTGTGCAGCACATCCCTTGTTCCGCTCGCCACTTCCCTGACTCTTAGGCAAAGCCCATCTCAGCTGGCTTGTAGGCGTGCCTCCGTGCTCAGAAGCAGTCCCGTGGCAGGCAGGATACAGGGGGATGTGTTCTGGGCACGCAGCATGCTGCTTCCCATGCCCGGGACAAACTGCGAGCCGGTGCCTCGCTTGCGCTTCTATCTGCCGAGACTTGGAGCTGGCCAGCGCGCACCTTCCGCTGTGTGTGCTGCTGTCCGCAAACAGCCTCCAAACAAAGCAGGGCGCAAAGGCATGAGAAGTTAGCGTCCCAGGAGGGAATCTGCCTGCGAGGGAAGCTGTGCAGCACATCCCTTGTTCCGCTCGCCACTTCCCTGACTCTTAGGCAAAGCCCATCTCAGCTGGCTTGTAGGCGTGCCTCCGTGCTCAGAAGCAGTCCCGTGGCAGGCAGGATACAGGGGGATGTGTTCTGGGCACGCAGCATGCTGCTTCCCATGCCCGGGACAAACTGCGAGCCGGTGCCTCGCTTGCGCTTCTATCTGCCGAGACTTGGAGCTGGCCAGCGCGCACCTTCCCGCTGTGTGTGCTGCTGTCCGCAAACAGCCTCCAAACAAAGCAGGGCGCTAAGGCATGAGAAGTTAGCGTCCCAGGAGGGAATCTGCCTGCGAGGGAAGCTGTGCAGCACATCCCTTGTTCCGCTCGCCACTTCCCTGACTCTTAGGCAAAGCCCAGCTCAGCTGGCTTGTAGGCGTGCCTCCGTGCTCAGAAGCAGTCCCGTGGCAGGCAGGATACAGGGGGATGTGTTCTGGGCACGCAGCATGCTGCTTCCCATGCCCGGGACAAACTGCGAGCCGGTGCCTCGCTTGCGCTTCTATCTGCCGAGACTTGGAGCTGGCCAGCGCGCACCTTCCCGCTGTGTGTGCTGCTGTCCGCAAAGAGCGTCCAAACAAAGCAGGGCGCTAAGGCATGAGAAGTTAGCGTCCCAGGAGGGAATCTGCCTGCGAGGGAAGCTGTGCAGCACATCCCTTGTTCCGCTCGCCACTTCCCTGACTCTTAGGCAAAGCCCATCTCAGCTGGCTTGTAGGCGTGCCTCCGTGCTCAGAAGCAGTCCCGTGGCAGGCAGGATACAGGGGGATGTGTTCTGGGCACGCAGCATGCTGCTTCCCATGCCCGGGACAAACTGCGAGCCGGTGCCTCGCTTGCGCTTCTATCTGCCGAGACTTGGAGCTGGCCAGCGCGCACCTTCCCGCTGTGTGTGCTGCTGTCCGCAAACAGCCTCCAAACAAAGCAGGGCGCTAAGGCATGAGAAGTTAGCGTCCCAGGAGGGAATCTGCCTGCGAGGGAAGCTGTGCAGCACATCCCTTGTTCCGCTCGCCACTTCCCTGACTCTTAGGCAAAGCCCATCTCAGCTGGCTTGTAGGCGTGCCTCCGTGCTCAGAAGCAGTCCCGTGGCAGGCAGGATACAGGGGGATGTGTTCTGGGCACGCAGCATGCTGCTTCCATGCCCGGGACAAACTGCGAGCCGGTGCCTCGCTTGCGCTTCTATCTGCCGAGACTTGGAGCTGGCCAGCGCGCACCTTCCCGCTGTGTGTGCTGCTGTCCGCAAACAGCCTCCAAACAAAGCAGGGCGCTAAGGCAAGAGAAGTTAGCGTCCCAGGAAGGAATCTGCCTGCGAGGGAAGCTGTGCAGCACATCCCTTGTTCCGCTCGCCACTTCCCTGACTCTTAGGCAAAGCCCAGCTCAGCTGGCTTGTAGGCGTGCCTCCGTGCTCAGAAGCAGTCCCGTGGCAGGCAGGATACAGGGGGATGTGTTCTGGGCACGCAGCATGCTGCTTCCCATGCCCGGGGACAAACTGCGAGCCGGTGCCTCGCTTGCGCTTCTATCTGCCGAGACTTGGAGCTGGCCAGCGCGCACCTTCCCGCTGTGTGTGCTGCTGTCCGCAAACAGCCTCCAAACAAAGCAGGGCGCTAAGGCATGAGAAGTTAGCGTCCCAGGAGGGAATCTGCCTGCGAGGGAAGCTGTGCAGCACATCCCTTGTTCCGCTCACCACTTCCCTGACTCTTAGGCAAAGCCCAGCTCAGCTGGCCTGTAGGCGTGCCTCCGTGCTCAGAAGCAGTCCCGTGGCAGGCAGGATACAGGGGGATGTGTTCTGGGCACGCAGCATGCTGCTTCCCATGCCCGGGACAAACTGCGAGCCGGTGCCTCGCTTGCGCTTCTATCTGCCGAGACTTGGAGCTGGCCAGCGCGCACCTTCCCGCTGTGTGTGCTGCTGTCCGCAAACAGCCTCCAAACAAAGCAGGGCGCTAAGGCATGAGAAGTTAGCGTCCCAGGAGGGAATCTGCCTGCGAGGGAAGCTGTGCAGCACATCCCTTGTTCTGCTCGCCACTTCCCTGACTCTTAGGCAAAGCCCATCTCAGCTGGCTTGTAGCGTGCCTCCGTGCTCAGAAGCAGTCCCGTGGCAGGCAGGATACAGGGGGATGTGTTCTGGGCACGCAGCATGCTGCTTCCCATGCCCGGGACAAACTGCGAGCCGGTGCCTCGCTTGCGCTTCTATCTGCCGAGACTTGGAGCTGGCCAGCGCGCACCTTCCCGCTGTGTGTGCTGCTGTCCGCAAACAGCCTCCAAACAAGCAGGGCGCTAAGGCATGAGAAGTTAGCGTCCCAGGAGGGAATCTGCCTGCAAGGGAAGCTGTGCAGCACATCCCTTGTTCCGCTCGCCACTTCCCTGACTCTTAGGCAAAGCCCAGCTCAGCTGGCTTGTAGGCGTGCCTCCGTGCTCAGAAGCAGTCCCGTGGCAGGCAGGATACAGGGGGATGTGTTCTGGGCACACAGCATGCTGCTTCCCATGCCCGGGACAAACTGCGAGCCTGTGCCTCGCTTGCTCTTCTATCTGCCGAGACTTGGAGCTGGCCAGCGCGCACCTTCCCGCTGTGTGTGCTGCTGTCCGCAAAGAGCGTCCAAACAAAGCAGGTCGCTAAGGCAAGAGAAGTTAGCGTCCCAGGAGGGAATCTGCCTGCGAGGGAAGCTGTGCAGCACATCCCTTGTTCCGCTCGCCACTTCCCTGACTCTTAGGCAAAGCCCATCTCAGCTGGCTTGTAGGCGTGCCTCCGTGCTCAGAAGCAGTCCCGTGGCAGGCAGGATACAGGGGGATGTGTTCTGGGCACACAGCATGCTGCTTCCCATGCCCGGGACAAACTGCGAGCCAGTGCCCTCGCTTGCGCTTCTATCTGCCGAGACTTGAGCTGGCCAGCGCGCACCTTCCCGCTGTGTGTGCTGCTGTCCGCAAACAGCCTCCAAACAAAGCAGGGCGCTAAGCATGAGAAGTAGCGTCCCAGGAGGGAATCTGCCTGCGAGGGAAGCTGTGCAGCACATCCCTTGTTCCGCTCGCCACTTCCCTGACTCTTAGGCAAAGCCCAGCTCAGCTGGCTTGTAGGCGTGCCTCCGTGCTCAGAAGCAGTCCCGTGGCAGGCAGGATACAGGGGGATGTGTTCTGGGGCACGCAGCATGCTGCTTCCATGCCCGGGACAAACTGCGAGCCGGTGCCTCGCTTGCGCTTCTATCTGCCGAGACTTGGAGCTGGCCAGCGCGCACCTTCCCGCTGTGTGTGCTGCTGTCCGCAAACAGCCTCCAAACAAAGCAGGGCGCTAAGGCATGAGAAGTTAGCGTCCCAGGAGGGAATCTGCCTGCGAGGGAAGCTGTGCAGCACATCCCTTGTTCCGCTCGCCACTTCCCTGACTCTTAGGCAAAGCCCATCTCAGCTGGCTTGTAGGCGTGCCTCCGTGCTCAGAAGCAGTCCCGTGGCAGGCAGGATACAGGGGGATGTGTTCTGGGCACGCAGCATGCTGCTTCCCATGCCCGGGACAAACTGCGAGCCGGTGCCTCGCTTGCGCTTCTATCTGCCGAGACTTGGAGCTGGCCAGCGCGCACCTTCCCGCTGTGTGTGCTGCTGTCCGCAAACAGCCTCCAAACAAAGCAGGGCGCTAAGGCATGAGAAGTTAGCGTCCCAGGAGGAATCTGCCTGCGAGGGAAGCTGTGCAGCACATCCCTTGTTCCGCTCGCCACTTCCCTGACTCTTAGGCAAAGCCCAGCTCAGCTGGCTTGTAGGCGTGCCTCCGTGCTCAGAAGCAGTCCCGTGGCAGGCAGGATACAGGGGGTGATGTGTTCTGGGCACGCAGCATGCTGCTT
>NW_026907671.1:0-24458 GCF_028389875.1 Rhea pennata | reverse complement strand
TGTGGGGGGGCACCCATGGGGGGGGAAGATGGGGGGGTGACCCCCAGGGATGGCACCTATGGGAGAAGTGGGGGGGCACCCATGGGGGGGGAAGATGGGGGGGGTGACCCCCAGGGATGGCACCTATGGGAGGATGTGGGGGGGCACCCATGGGGGGGGAAGATGGGGGGGTGACCCCCAGGGATGGCACCTATGGGAGAGTGTGGGGGGGGGGCACCCATGGGGGGGGGAAGATGGGGGGGGTGACCCCCAGGGATGGCACCTATGGGAGGGTGTGGGGGGGGGGCACCCATGGGGGGGGAAGATGGGGGGGGTGACCCCCAGGGATGGCACCTATGGGAGGGTGTGGGGGGGCACCCATGGGGGGGAGGATGGGGGGGTGACACCCATGGGGCAGGGCTGGAGCACTCATGTTGGGGGGTGACCCTCATAGCTGGCACCTATGGGTGAAGGATGGGGACCCATGGGCGGGGGGGAAGGTGACAAGAGTCCCGGGGGGGACGACACCAGGTGACCCCGGGGGGGGGGGGGAGGGAGGTGACAAGAGTCCTGGGGGGGGGGACCCAGGTGACCCCCGGGGGGGGAAGGGAGGTGACAAGAGTCCCGGGGGGGGGGGGACCCAGGTGACCCCCGGGGGGAGGGGGGAGGGAGGTGACAAGAGTCCTGGGGGGGGGGGGGGGGGACAGGTGACCTCCCGAGGGGGGGGACCCAGGTGACCCCCCCAGGGTGGGGGGGGGGGGGCACCACGTACCGGAGACGTCCAAGACGAGCGCGAGCTCGGGCGCGGCGCCGCTGTCGCTGTCGCCGCTGTCGCCGCCGAGGCGGAGCAGGGCGGGGCGCGGCGCCGCCCCCCCCCCCCCGGCAGCAGCGTCCCCCCCCCGCCCCCCCCCGCCGGCAGCAGGTCGCAGCGGAGCGGGGAGGGGGCGGCGGGGGGGGGCGGCGGCAGCAGCAGCGCTGCGGGGGGGGGGGGGGGAGGGGGGGGGGGCAGCGCGTCAGCACCGAGGGGGGTGGAGGGGGGGGCAGCGACCCCCCCCCACGACCCCCTCCCCGGTGTCCCCCCCCCCCCCGGGTTCCCCCCCCCCCCCCCCCCCGCTCTCACCGGCCAGCAGCAGCCGCAGCCGCAGCGCCCCGCGAGCCGCCATCGCCGCTTTCGCTTTCACTTTCGCTTTCGCTTCGCCGCCGGCGCCCGAGCGGGGGGCCGGGAAAGGCCGAGAGGAGCCGAGCGGAGCCGAACGGGGCCGAAAAAGGCCGAGAGGAGCCGAGCGGAGCCGAACGGGGCCGAAAAAGGCCGAGAGGAGCCGAGCGGAGCCGAACGGGGCCGAAAAAAGGCCGAGAGGAGCCGAGCGGAGCCGAACGGGGCCGAGCGGAGCCGAACGGGGCCGAGCGGAGCCGAATGGGGCCGAACGGGGCCGAGTGGGGCCGAGCGGGGCCGGAAAAGGCCGAGAGGAGCCGAACGGGACCCAGCGGAGCCGAACGGGGCCGAAAAAGGCCGAGCAGAGCCGAGCGGAGCCGAAAAGGATCGAGTGGAGCCGAGCGCGGCCGAACCCCCCCCGCCCCGCTCCCCCCCCCCCCCCCCCAAGGAGGAGCCGCGCCGGGGCTCATCGGACCAGTAAATATTTATAGACGTTAAAAAACCCACGAATAGACTCAAATTACAAAACGGACCGAGCGGGGGGGGGGGGGGGGGGGGGGGGTGGGAAGAGAGGCCTCATCTCCCCCTCCCCCCCCCCAAGTGACATACACAGGGGCCCAGGCGTCCGGGGATGGGGGGGGGCAGGCGTCCGAAGGAGGGGCATCCAGGGGCCCAGGCGTCCGGGGACTCAGGCAACTGAGGGGTGGAGGCAAACGAGGGCCCAGGTGTCCGGGGGCGGGGGGGCAGGTGTCCGGGCAGTGCCTGGGGACCCAGGCGTCCGGGGAAGCGGCATCCAGGGGCCCAGGTGTCCGGGGACCCAGATGTCCAGGGGAGGGGGCATCCAGGGGCCCAGGCGTCCGGGCACCCAGGTGTCCGGGGAAGGGGGCATCCAGGGGCCCAGGCGTCCGGGGACTCAGGCAGCTGGGGGGGGGGGGGTGAGGCAGCCGAGGGCCCAGGTGTCCGGTGGGCCCAGGTGTCCGGGGCTGGGGGGGGTGGCAGTGCATCCAGGGGCCCAGGCGTCCAGGGGAGGGGGCAAGCAAGGGCCCAGGCATCCGGGGACTCAGGCAGCTGAGGAGCAGAGGCAGCCGAGGGCCCAGGCGTCCGGGGGCCCAGGCATCCGGTCCGGGGGGGGGGGGGGGGGTGCAGCCAAGGGCCCAGGCGTCCGGGGACTCGGGCAGCTTGCAGGTGGGGGGGGGGGGGAGGAAGGAGGCATCCAGGGGGCCCAGGCATCCGAGGCAGAGACGGGGTGGGGGTGTGGAAGCATCCGGGGCACCAAGCCAACGAGAAGGGCCCAGGCATCCGGGCCGTTCGTACCGAAGCGCCTTGGACACGGCGCGCGGGGGGGGGGACACGGATGGAGAGAGAGACTCGGGGACGAGCTCCCGGCTCGGCGCCGCCGTCGTCATCGTGAACCGCCGGCATCCGGGGGGTAAAAGAACTGGAGGGGCCCAGGCGTCCGGGTTGGGGCCCAGGCGTCCGAGTTGGGGCCCAGGCGTCCGAGTTGGGGCCCAGGCGTCCGGCCCGGGAAGGAGACACGGGCGCTGGAGCGACCTCACATCTTGCCGAAAGCCAGCTCGGCCCGGGGCGAGGAGCCACCACCAGCACCACCACCAGCACCACCAGTGCCACCACCAGCACCAGCAACAGCGGCGGCGGCTTCCCGCAGGCTGCCCCAGTCCCCATCGGGTGCCACCAACCCGTGCTCCTTCTTGGCCAACGCCGGGCCAACGCCGGGGCCGGCGACGGCCAAGCGATGCCGCCGCTCGCAGTGACCCTTGTGACGCATGAAGCTGTCGCGCCACATGAACTTCTTGGCGCAGACGTCGCACTGGTAGGGCTTGAGGCCCGTGTGGGTCTTCATGTGCTCGGTGAGGTGGTGCTTCATCTTGAACTTCTTGTTGCACACGGGGCAGTCGAAAGGACCGCAGGTTGAGGTGCATGTTGACGTGCCGGTCGCGCATGCTCTTGTGCGAGAAGGCCTTGCCGCAGTGGCACATGAAGATCTTGTTGCCGTCGCCCGAGCCGGCGGCCAGCTGCACGGCGCCGTGCTCCACGGGCGCCTGCGGCGGGAACACCAAGATCTGGTTGCCCTGCATGTCCATGGGCAGGAGGGCCGAGCGAGGGCCGAAAGCTCCCGCCGGCGCCTCCTCCAGAGCTTCGTAGGGAGCCGCCAAGTCCTCCGAAGACTCGCAGAAGTTGACCTGCTCCTCCAGCTTGGCGCCCGGCGGCGGCCCGCTGAGCGTACGCACGTCGCTGATGCTGAGCGGCGCCTCGCCGCGGCCGCCCCCCGTCTCCGCCGGCTCCTCGTCCTCCTCGCAGGTGAGCACCAGGTCCTCCTGGAGCCACTCCTTCTTCACGTAGACCCACTGCTTCTGCGGCATGATGCTGGGCCGCACGTAGAGCGGGCGCCGGGGGCCTCCGCCGCCGCCGCCGCCGTCGTCGTCTTCGTCGTCGTCCACCTCCGGACCGAACTTAACCGCCGGGCGCCGTCGTCCCGCCGCCGGAGGGGTTTTGTCCGCCCGGAAGACGCCGACGTCGCGGTCGTCGTCGGCACCCTCGGAGGCGTCGCGGTCGGCGGGTCCCGGCGGTCCCCGCGGCGCGTATTTGGTGCCGGGCTCGGCGCCGTCGCCCGTCTCGCGGGGGCTGAAGTAGTTGCTGCTGCTGGGCGACTGGTTCTCGCTGGCGCGGCTCGAGTGCGCCCGCGCCGAGGAGGACGAGGAGGAGGAGGAGGACGACGACGAAGAGGACGACGACGACGAAGAGGACGACGAGGAGGAGGAGGAGGAGGGAGGGCCGGCGCCGCCCGCCGGCGCCGCCCGCCCTTCCTTGAGCAGCTCCGTGCACTTGTCCACGATGTGCCACATCTGGAGGACGCTGCCCACCGTGAGGAAGTTGACGATCTCGTCGGAGGCCATGGTGAGGCGACCGGTGTAGGCGGCACCCAAAACCGTCTCGAAAGCGCCCGGATCCATGACGCCGGGCAGGACGATGGACGTCATGTTCTTGAGGAGCACCTGGTCGTGGAAGTAGGGAGACGAGGCGGCCAACACGGCCCGGTGGGCCCGGAAGACGCGGCCTTGGACGTGGATGGAGATGTCGCAGAGTTTGCCCTCTACCCGCTGCTGGTTGAGGTTGGCCAACAAGGCGCTGGTGATCTCCGGGAAGTCCACGTGCACCACGGCGCCGCACGGCGCCTCCATGGCGCCGGCCCGGGCCGGGCGGCTCCTGCCGGCGGCGGTCAGAGCGGGCGCCGCGGAGGGCGACCGGCCGACGGACCGACCGACCGACCGACCGGCCAACCGGCCGGCGGGAGAACGACCTCAACTCTGCCCCCCGCCGCCCCCCGCCGCCGGCAAACGGCCCTGAACGGAGCGAAAACGCCCCTGGATCTGCCGCCCGAAACGGAGCGGAAACGCCCAAACGCCCCTGGCTCTGCCCCAAATCACGTGGAAAGACCCTTAACTCTGCCCCAAACGGCATGGAAAGACCCTTAACTGCCTAAAATCCTGGGAAAATGCTCTTAATTCTGCCCAAAATGGCATGGAAAGACCCTTAGCTCTGCCCAAAATGGCATGGAAAGACCCTTAACTGCCTAAAATCCTGGGAAAAAGCCCTTAATTCTGCCCAAAATGGCATGGAAAGACCCTTAACTGCCTAAAATCCTGGGAAAACGCTCTTAATTCTGCCCAAAATGGCATGGAAAGACCATTAACTCTGCCCAAAACGGCATGGAAAGACCCTTAACTGCCTAAAAACCTGGGAAAATGCTCTTAATTCTGCCCAAAATGGCATGGAAAGACCCTTAGCTCTGCCCAGAACGGCATGGAAAGACCCTTAACTGCCTAAAATCCTGGGAAAATGCCCTTAACTCTGCCCAAAACGGCATGGAAAGACCCTTAACTGCCTAAAATCCTGGGAAAAAGCCCTTAATTCTGCCCAAAATGGCATGGAAAAACCCTTAACTCTCCCCAAAATGGCATGGAAAGACCTTTAACTGCCTAAAATCCTGGGAAAACGCTCTTAATTCTGCCCAAAATGGCATGGAAAGACCCTTAACTCTCCCCAAAACGGCATGGAAAGACCCTTAACTCTGCCCAAAATGGAGCAAAAATGCTGAAATGCCCCTAACTCTGCTCCAAATGATGTGAAAACATCCTTAACTCTGCCCAAAATGGCATGAAAAAAAACCCAACTGTCCAAAATCCTGGGAAAACGCCCTCAATTCTGTCCAAAACGGCACGGAAAGACCCTTAACTGCCTAAAATCCTGGGAAAACGCTCTTAATTCTGCCCAAAACGGCATGAAAAGACCCTTAACTCTGCCCAAAATCCTGGGAAAAAATTCCAACTCTGCCCAAAATGGAGCAAAAATATAAAAATGCCCCAAACTTGGCCCCAAATGGCATGAAAAGACCTTTAACTCTGCCCAAAATGGCATGAAAATACCTTTAACTGCTCAAAATCCCTGGGGAAAAAACCTCAAATCTGCCCCAAATGGAGCAAAAATGCCCTTAATTCTGCCCCAAATAGCATAAAAAGATCTTTAACTACCCCAAATCCTGGGAAAATGCCCTTAATTCTACCCTGAAATTGTGGGAAAATACTCTAAACTCTGCCCAAAATGGGGCAAAAACATGAAAATACCCTTAATTCTACCCCAAAATCGTGGGAAAATACCCTAAACTCTACCCAAAATGGGGCAAAAACATGGAACTACCCTTAATTCTACCCCAAAATGGTGGGAAAATACCCTAAACTCTGCCCAAAATGGGGCAAAAACATGGAACTACCCTTAATTCTACCCAAAAATGGTGGGAAAATACCCTAAACTCTGCCCAAAATGGCGCAAAAACATGAAAATGCCCTTAATTCTACCCCAAAATGGTGGGAAAATACCCTAAACTCTGCCCAAAATGGGGTGAAAAAACCCTTAACTGCCCCAAATCCTGGGAAAACGCCCTAAACTCCTCCCCCTATGTGCCCCATATGCACCACCTATAGCCCCCCCCGGCCCTACGCGCCTGCCCCATACACACCCCCTATAGCCCCCTGCCCTATACATCCTCCATCCCCTATAGCCTCTGCCCCTATCAACCCCCAATGACCCCCCATAGCCCCTGCCCCTATAGCCCCCATAGCCCCCTGCCCTATACACCCCCCATCCCCTATAGCCTCTGCCCCTATCAACCCCCAATGACCCCCTATAGCCCCTGCCCCTATAGCCCCCTGCCCTATACACTCTCCATCCCCTATAGCCTCTGCCCCATCGACCCCCAATAACCACCCATAGCCCCTGCCCCTATAGCCCCCGCACAGCCCCTATAGCCCCCTGCCCTTATGCACCGCCACCCCCACTGCTCCTTCCCCATAGGCCCCCAATAACCGCGTATAGCTTCCCTATACCTCCCCCACAGCCCTAGCCACTGCCTATATGCCCCCCACCCCACAACCTATACAACCCCTATAGCTCCTACACCCCCCACCTTAGAGCCCCTGCCCCATAACACTTCCCCCCACCTCATACCTGCCCCACAGCCTAAGTGCACCCTATAGATCTCCCATGCTGCCTCCCCTATAGCCGCTGCCCCGGCACATCCCCAGCCCTACACCTGCCCCCCCACCCCTGATAACCCCCTATAGCCCCCATGCACCTGCCCCTCTGCACCCACATAGCCCCTATAGATCCCACACCCTATGCACCTGCCCTTATGCACCCCCACAACCCCTATAGCCCCAATACCTGCCCCTACGCACCCCCTATACCCCTACACCTGCGCCTATGCACCCCCACAGCCCCTATACCCCCACACCTGCCCCATGCACCCCCTATAGTCCCACACCTGCGCCTATGCACCCCCACAGCCCCTATACCCCCACACCTGCCCCATGCACCCCCACAGCCCCTATACCCCTACACCTGTCCCATGCACCCCCTATAGCCCCTACACCTGCCCCTATGCACCCCTATGCCCGCACACCTGCCCCCATGCACCCCCATAGTCCCTATAGCCCCCATACCTGCTTCTATGCACGCCCACAGCCCCCCACCTGCCCCATGCACCCCCATAGCCCCTATACTCCCACCCCTGCCCCATGCACCCCCACAGCCCCCCACCTGCCCCATGCACCCCCTATACTCCCACACCTTCCCCATGCACCCCCTATAGCTCCTGCACCTCTGCCTATGTACCCCCATAGCCCCTATACCCCCACACCTGCCCCATGCACCCCCATGTCCCATGCACCCCCTATAGCTCCTACACCTGCACCTATACACCGCTATAGTCCCTATACCCACACACCTGCCCCTAGGCACCCCCACAGCCCCCCATACACCCCCTATAACCCCTACATCTGCCCCTATGCACCCCCATAGCCCCTACACCCCCGCATCTGCCCCATGCACCCCCATAGATCCCCATGCCCCATGCACCCGCCCCATACGCCCGTTATAGCCCCTATAGCCCACACTCCTGCCCCCATGCACCCCCATAGTCCCCCACCTGCTCCATGAACCCCCATAGCCCCTATAGCCCCCCATCTGCCCCTATGCACCCCCATTGCCCCCCACCTGCCCCATGCAGCCCCTATAGCCCCCGCACCTACCCCATACACCCCCATAGCCCCCATATCCCCCCATCTGCCCCATGTACCCCTATAGCCCCCGGCCCTGCCCATGCACCCCCATAGCCCCTATAACCCCCAACTACCCTATTCACCCCCTATAGCCCCCCCACCTGCCCCATGCACCCCCATAGCCCCCCACCTGCCCCTATGCACCCCCATAGCCCCTATAGCCCCCCACCTGCCCCATGCACCCCCTATTGGCCCCCCACCTGCCCCTATGCACCCCCTATAGCCCCCCCACCTGCCCCATGCACCCCCATAGCCCCCCACCTGCCCCATGCACCCCCTATAGGCCCCCCACCTGCCCCCATGCACCCCCATAGCCCCTATAGCCCCCGCACCTGCCCCATGCACCCCCTATAGGCCCCCCACCTGCCCCTATGCACCCCCATAGCCCCTATAGCCCCCCACCTGCCCCATGCACCCCCTATTGGCCCCCCACCTGCCCCTATGCACCCCCATAGCCCCCCCACCTGCCCCATGCACCCCCTATAGCCCCCCACCTGCCCCTATGCACCCCCATAGCCCCTATAGCCCCCCCACCTGCCCCATGCACCCCCATAGCCCCTATAGCCCCCCACCTGCCCCATGCACCCCCTATTGGCCCCCCACCTGCCCCTATGCACCCCCATAGCCCCCATAGCCCCCCCACCTGCCCCATGCACCCCCTATAGCCCCCCACCTGCCCCTATGCACCCCCATAGCCCCTATAGCCCCCCCACCTGCCCCATGCACCCCCATAGCCCCTATAGGCCCCCCACCTGCCCCAAGCACCCCCTATAGCCCCCATAGATCCCCCCCGCCCCCCCACTTCCCTACACCTCCCCCCATCCCCCTGCCCCCCCCTCCCCGCCCCCGCAGCCCCTGGCCGCCCCCGCCCCCCTCCGGCCCCCCGCCCCCCCTCCCCCGGCCCCGCCCCCCGCGCCCCCAGGCCCCGCCCCCCCGCGCCCCACGGCCGCCCCCGCCCCGCTCACCCCGCGCTGCCGCTCGGGGGCTCAGGGCGCCGCCGCCGCCATCTTGCCGCTCCCCCGCCCCGGCCCCGCCCCCTCCCCCTCGGCCCCGCCCCCTCCCCTCCTTAAAGGGGCGGGGGGGCGGGGCCAGCGCGCCGCCGCGCAGCCGCCGCGCGCGCTTCCCCCTTAAGCCCCGCCCCTCCCCCCCCCTTAAAGGGACAGCGCCGCGCGCGGCGGGCGCAGTAACAAAACGGAGCTTTATTGGGTGCGGGGCGGGGCGGTCCCTGTGCGGGGGGGGGGGGGCGGGGGCGGGGCCAGTCCGAGGAGTGGGCGGGGCCAGTCCGAGGAGAGGGCGGGGTCTGAGGGGGGCGGGGCTAGTCCGAGTCCGAGAGCACGATGATCTCCTCGGGGTCGCACTGCGTCGCCACGCTGGTCTGGGGGGGGGGGGGGGGGCGGCGTCAGCGGGGGGCACCGGGGGGGACCCCGGGGGGACAGGGACACCGGGGACACCGGGGGGACCCCGGGGACACCGGGGACGGGGACACTGGGGGGACACGGGGGGGACACCGGGGCGGGGACACCGGGGATGGGGACACCGGGGGGGACGGGGACACCGGGGACATCGGGGATGGGGACACCGGGACGGGGACACCAGGGACACCGGGGATGGGGACACGGGGGGGGACACTGGGACGGGGACACTGGGGGCACAGGGACACCAGGGGACGGGGACACTGGGACGGGGACACCGGGGACGGGGACACCGGGGGGACACCAGGACCGGGACACCAGGGGGACACTGAGGGGACCAGGATGGGGACACCGGGGGGGCACCGGGGACCCCCTGGAGCACGACAAGCCCCCCCCCCAGTGGGACAAAGCAGGACAGGGACCCTCGGGTGGGGGGACAGGGACCCCCCCCAGGAGGGCATGAGGCAGGATGGGGAGCCCCGGGACCCCCCATGGGACGGGGACCCGTGGGGCAGGATGGGGACCCCCGGGGGCTGATTTGGGACCTATGGGGCAGGATGGGGACCCGTGGGGCAGGACGGGGACCCCCCTGGGGCAGGACGGGGACCTGTGGGGCAGGACGGGGACCCGTGGGGCAGGACGGGGACCCCCCGGGGTAGGACGGGGACCCCCCCGGGGTAGATTTAGGACCCATGGGGCAGGATAGGGACCTGTGGGGCAGGACGGGGACGCCCCGGGGCTGATTTGGGACCTATGGGGCAGGATGGGGACCCCCGGGGCAGCACGGGGACCTGTGGGGCGGGATGGGGATCCCCCCGGGGCAGGACGGGGACCCCCTCAAGGTAGATTTAGGACCCATGGGGCAGGATAGGGACCTGTGGGGCAGGATGGGGACCCCTCCCCCCCTGGGGTAGATTTGGGACCCCTAGGGCAGGACAGGGACCCGTGGGGCAGGACGGGGACCCCCTTGGGGTAGATTTGGGACCTGTGGGGCAGGAAAGGACCCGTGGGGCAAGATAGGGACCCCCCTGGTGTGCGATTGCCCCCCCCCCCCCCCCCCGGGGGCAGAACGCAGCCCCCTCACCCCCCACCCATGGGTGCCGGGTGCCCCCCCGCCGGGCTCACCTTGCAGGCCTTGGGGGGCAGGCGCCGGGGGCTGCCCTGCGAGCTGCTCACCAAGCCCTGGCCGGGCGAGTCGGCGCGCGTCGAGTCCGGCAGCGGGCTGGGCCGCGGCGGCCCCGAGCCGCCTTCGGCCTCCTCCTCCTCCTCCTCCTCCTCCTCGGAGCCCACGCTGTGCACCTCGACGCAGGGGCTGCGGGGAGGGGGGAATGGGGGGCGGCGGCGGGGGCAGAACCCGGCGCCGCCGGTTTTCCCACCCGTCCGTTTTCCCCGTCCATCCCGTTTTTTCCACCACCCCCCCCCTCCTCGCTTCCCGCTACGTTACCCGGCGCCGGAGGCCGGCTCCAGCCTGCGGCGTTTCCGCCCGGGCGTCGCGACGACGCTGCCGTTGAAACTGGTGGAGCTGATGGTTCCCCCGGCGCCGTTTTCCAAAGGTCGGGAAGCGACGGCGGTCGGACGCTTCCGTTTGGCAGCCGGCCGGACGCGGAGCGCGCAGCGCTCCTCCGCTCGCTCCGGCCGCTCCGCCGCCGCGGCGGCGGTGACAGTCCGGGAGGACACTGCCTCCGGCGAGGGGGGAGCCAACGGCGTGGCCTCCGACGGCTCCGGCGACGCCGGAGCCGCTTTGGGGGTGGCTTCGGAGCCGCCGGGCGCCTGCGGCGAAGGCGGCGGCGTCTCGCCGGGCTCCAGCGGCAGCGTCTCGATCTCCAGGACGAAGAGCTCGTGCGCGGGGCTCTGGCCGGCAGCTTCCTTCGCCCTCGCCGCCTCTTCCTCCTCTTCCTCCTCCTCCTCTTCGGCAGGTCGCCCGTCGCCCCGCGGCTCCTCGGCGGCCGCCAACCGCGGCTCCGGCGGCGGCTCGCCGGTGCCTGCGCGGAGAGGAGCTAAGCGGGGCCCGTGGGGCGGGATGGGGACCTGTGGGGCCAGGACGGAGGGGCCCCGGCGTCCGGGAGCCGCGTTACCCACCCTGCGCCGCGGTGGCCTCGCCGGCGCCGTCTTCCTGCCGCTCCTCCTCCTCGGTCCCCGCCGCCGCCCGGCCCGGCGGCAGCTCCGCCTCGGCGTCCGTGGAGTCGTCGTCTTCGTCGTCCTCCTCTTCCGAGTCCTCCTCTTCCTCCTCCTCCTCGTCGTCCTCGTCGTCTTCGTCGTCGTCTTGGCGGCTTTTCCCCGCGCCGCTCTGCGGGGAGCCGGCGGCGTCAGAGCGGGACGTTCGCGCCCCACCGCCGCCGCCGTTCTGCCCCGCGCTCACCTCCGCCGCCGCGGGGGAACCGGAGCCGGCGGCGGCGCCGGCGGCGTCGGCATCATCGGCGGCGGCGCGGCGCCGAGCGGCCCGCTTGCGCCCGCGCTCCTCTTCCTCGCTCTCGTCCTGCAGCTGGGCGTAACGCGAGATGACGTCGTCGAGCCGGGTCAACGCCACGGCGCGGTTCTTGCGTAGCCGCTTGGCCAGCTCGGGGTCCAACAGGGCCGGATCCGTTCCTGCGCTCCGGAGCAAACGAAAACGACGGCGGACGCTCGGAAAGGGCGGAAAAAAAAAAAACAAAAAAAAACCCCAAAAAATTCCCCCCAACCCCTCCGACCGCCGTCCGCCCAGCACCCGCCGCTCACCGGGCCGGTACTGATCGGTGAGGTGGCTGCCGAAATTGTAGACGAGGTCGAGGTGGCGGCGTTCCTGCAGGCGGTTGCCCACCTCGCGGAAGGCGTCCTGCGCCATGCTCTCCATCTGCCGGCGGGCCAACCCCAAGCTGTGACGGGCGCTGGCTTTTTGGATCACCTTGAGGATGTCGGCGTAATCCGGGAAAGCCTCGGGGCGGTTGATGAACCGCTCGATGCGACGGTTGACCTCCGGGTAGCGGGTGCCGCGGTAGGCGATGCGCTGCTCGATGACGCGGCCCGTGAGGCTGCTGCACTGCTTGAGCTGGCAGAGGCGCTGGAAGATCCGCATCATTTTCCGCTTGAGGCGACTTTCCTGCAGGTACGTCGAATCCTCGCTGTCCAGCTCGGCCAGATCCAGCTCGCGTTCCTGCAGCCGCCGGATTTCCCCCATGTAGACGCGCAGCAGGTTCTCCAGGTAACGGATCTGACGTTTGGACCCGCCGCCGGACAAAGGAACCGAGCGGCCGCCGGCTGTTTCCGCCTCCGGCGCCGCCACGGCGCCGCCGCCGGCATCGGCTCCGGCATCGGCGGGCGGCGACGCGGCGGCGGCGGCCGGCGCGGCGGCCAGCGGCACCTTGCGCCGCAGCGTGTGCGCCTTGAGCACGGTGCAGAGCTCGTTGATGTAGACGTAGACCTTGTTGCGGCGGGCGCGCACGCGGCTCAGGCACCGGCTCAGCACGTTGCGCAGCTCGGCCGAGGCCAGGAACTCGGCGCTGGCTTTTTGGTGGCGGCCCGAGAGGAAGGGGATCACCTCCGGGTGCTCCTCCGTCAGGCGGGTGCAGAGAGCCAGGAACTGCGGGAGACGAGAGGGCGGGAGAGGAATTCGGGGCACGGGCGGCCCCCGGAAGGCGGATCTGGGGCGCGTGGCGGCGGGAGGAGGGGGGGGGGGGACACACACATGTCCCCGGGGAGGGTGACAAATCCCTGGGGAGGGTGTTGGGGAGGGTGACGCAGCCCCGGGGAGGGTGATGGGCGCCGGGGAGGGTGACACGTCCCCAGGGAGGGTGACAGATCCCTAGGGAGGGTGACGCAGCCCCAGGGAGGGTGACGGGCGCTGGGGAGGGTGACACGTCCCCGGGGAGGGTGACAAATCCCTAGGGAGGGTGATATGTTCTGGGCAGGGTGACATGTCCCCGGGGAGGGTGATAGGTCGTGGGGAGGGTGACGTGTTCCAGGCAGGGTGACGTGTGCCTGGAGAGGGTGACATGTCTTGGGAAAGGTGACATGTTCTGGGCAGGGTGACGTGTCCCTAGGGAGAGTGATGGGTTCTAGAAAAGGTGACATGTCCCCAGGGAGGGTGACATGTCCCTGGGGAGGGCAATGGGCTCTGGGCAGGGTGACATGTCCCCGGGCAGGGTGACATGTCCCTGGGGAGGGCAATGGGCTCTAGAAAGGGTGACGCGTCCCCGGGCAGGGTGACACGTCCCCAGGGAGGGTGACAGGCTCCAGGCAGGGTAACACATCCTGGGCAGGGTGCCATGTCCTCGGCAGGGTGACATGTCCCTGGGGAGGGTGACGGGCTCCTGGGCAGGGTGACATGTCCCTGGGGAGGGTGACAGGCTCCAGGCAGGGTGACATGTCCCCTGGGGAGGGTGATGGGCTCCAGGCAGGGTGACACATCCTGGGCAGGGTGACATGTCCTGGGCAGGGTGACATGTCCCTGGGGAGGGTGACGGGCTCCTGGGCAGGGTGCCACGTCCCCAGGGAGGGTGACACATCCTAGGCAGGGTGACACGTCCCTGGGGAGGGTGACGGGCTCCTGGGCAGGGTGACACGTCCTGGGCAGGGTGACACGTCCCCGGGCAGGGTGCCACGTGCCCGGCGCGGCGGCTCGGTCCCTCACCTCGGCGAAGAGCCGCTCGTTCTCCGCCTTGTAGCTGCCGCCGGCTCTGCCGGGGGTCGGCGGCTGCGGCGGCGCCGGCGCCGGGGGGGGACTCGCCGGCGCGGCGCCGTTGGGCCGGGGGGCGGCGGGCGGCCGCGCCGCGGCCCCGTCCTCCTCGTCGTCCAGGACGATGACGCCGCCGGGCGCCGCCGCCGCCGCCATGGCCGCCGGCTCAGCGGCGCATCCCAGGGCGGGCGACGGGCCGCGGGTGCTCCTGCGGGAAACGGGGCGGGAAAAAGAGAAAAAAATAGTAAAAATTAAAAAACCACAAAACGAGGGGGGCAGCACCCGCTCCGCCCCGCGCCCCGACCCCCCCCCCGCCGCACCCCGTGTCCCCCGGTTTCCCATCGCCACCCTCCCGATTTACCCCCAATTGCCCTTCTTTATCCCCAAATCGGTGCCCTCGCGAGCCTGATTAACCCCAAATACTCCCTTTACCCCCAAATCGCTGCCCCGCAACCCTGCTTTACGCCCAAATTCTCCTCTTTACCCCCAAATCGGTGCCCCCGTAACCCTGCTTTACGCCCAAATTCTCCTCTTTACCCCCAAATCGGTGCCCCCGTAACCCTGCTTTACCCCCAAATCCTCTTGTTTACCCCCAAATCGGTATCCTCATCGCCTTTATTTGCCCCAAATCGCCCTATTTATCCTCAAATCTGTATCCGCACAGCCCATATTTACCCCAAATCCCCTTGTTTACTCTCTAAATCAGTATTCTCACCCCCCAATTTACTCTAAATCCCTCATTTCTCCCCAAATTCAGTATTCTTACTCCCTTTATTTGCCCAAACTTCCCTATTCAGCCCCAAATTTAGCATACGTTTCTCCTCTAATTTACCCTAAATCTTCCAATTTGCTCCCAAAACAGTAACTCCACTCTTTGATGCACCCCAAATCCTCTTGTTTTTCCCCAAAACAGTATCCTGCTCTGCCGATTTATCCCCAATCCCCTTATTCCCCCCCAAGCAAGTACGCCCACCCCCCGATGCACTCCAGATCCTCCTATTCCTCCCAAAAAAGTATCTCCACCCCCCAAGTTTAACCCCAAACCCGCTATTTCCCCCCAAAATAGTATCCCCAACCCTTGATTTACCCTAAACCTCCTTATTTCCCCCCAAAGCAGTGTTCTCGCCCCCTGATTTACCCCAAATCCCCCTATTTGTCCCCCAAAGAGTCTCTCCACTCCCCTCCTTTGACCCAAATCTCCCAATTTCCCCCCCAAAATGGTATCCCCAACCCGATTTATCCCCAAATCCCCCTAGTTCTCCCTCAAAAGAGTATCCCCACCCCCAATTTGACCAAAATCCCCCTATCTGCTCCCAAAACAGCACCCCCACCACCCACTTCACCCCAAATCTCCTGACTTCCCCCAAAACAACATCCTCATTTCCCAATTCGCCCCAAATCCCCCTATTTTCCCCCTAAAACCAGCACCCGCCATGCCCGATTTACCCCCAAACCCCCCTATTTCACCCCAAACCCATTTCACCCCCAAGCCCTCATTTCACCCCAAATCTCCGTATTTCACCCCCAATCTCCCTTGTTTCACCCCAACCTCCCCTACTTCACCCCCAAACCCCCTATTTCACCCCAAACCCCTTATTTCACCCCTAAATCTCTCTATTTCATCCCCAAACACCCCTATTTCACCCCCAATCCCCCTGCTTCACCCCAAACCCCCCTATTTCACCCCAAACCTCCCTATTTCACCCCCAAATCCCCTATTTCACCCCAAACCTCCCTATTTTACCTCAAATCTCCTTATTTTACCCCCAAACCTCCACTTTCACCCTCAGATCCCCCTATTTCACCCCCAAATCTCTGTATTTCACCCCAAGCCCCCCATTTCACCCCCAGATCCCATTTCACCCCAAACACCCCTACTTCACCCCAAATCCCCCATTTCACCCCCAGACCTATTTTACCTCAAATCTCCCTATTTCACCCCCAGATCCCCCTATTTCACCCCCAAACATCCCTATTTCACCCCCAAGCCTCCTATTTCACCCCCAGATCCCCCTATTTCATCCCCAAACACCCCACTTCACCCCAAATCTCCCATTTCACCCCCAAACCTCCCTATTTCACCTCCAATCTCCCTATTTCACCCCCATTTCACCCCCAGATCCCCCTATTTCACCCCCAAACATCCCTATTTCACCCCAAATCTCTCTATTTCACCCCCAGATCCCCCTATTTCACCCCCAACCCCCCACTTCACCCCAAATCTCCCATTTCACCCCCAAACCTCCCTATTTCACCTCAAATCTCCCTATTTCACCCCCATTTCACCCCCAGATCCCCCTATTTCACCCCCAAACATCCCTATTTCACCCCAAATCTCTCTATTTCACCCCCAGATCCCCCTATTTCACCCCCAAATGCCCCTATTTCACCCCCAAACCCCCCTACTTCACCCCAAATCCCCCATTTCACCCCAAACCTATTTCACCTTAAATCTCCCTATTTCACCCCCATTTCACCCCCAGATCCCCCTATTTCACCCCCAAACATCCCTATTTCACCCCAAATCTCTCTATTTCACCCCCAGATCCCCCTATTTCACCCCCAAATGCCCCTATTTCACCCCCAAACCCCCCTACTTCACCCCAAATCCCCCATTTCACCCCAAACCTCTCAATTTCACCTTAAATCTCCCTATTTCACCCCCATTTCACCCCCAGATCCCCCTATTTCACCCCCAAACATCCCTATTTCACCCCAAATCTCTCTATTTCACCCCCAGATCCCCCTATTTCACCTCAAAATGCCCCTATTTCACCCCCAACCCCCTCCCACTTCACCCCAAATCCCCCATTTCACCCCCAAACCCCTCAATTTCACCTTAAATCTCCCTATTTCACCCCCATTTCACCCCCAGATCTCTGTATTTCACCCCCAAACCTCCCTATTTCACCCCCAGATCCCTCTATTTCACCCCAAATGCCCCTACTTCACCCCAAATCCCCCTACCTCACCCCCAAACCTCCCTATTTCACCCCAAACCCCCTACTTCACCCCCAGATCTCTGTACTTCACCCCAAATCTCCCTATTTCACCCCGGACCTCTGTATTTCACCCCTAAATCTCTGTATTTCACCCCCAAATCTCTGTATTTCACCCCCAAATCGCCCTATTTCACCCCCAAACCCCCCTGTTCCCCCCCCAATTCCGTGTCCCTCCCCCCAATTTACCCCAAATCCCCCCTATTTAGCCCCAAACCGGCATCTCTACCCCTTTCCCCCCCCCCTCCAAGTCCCCCCCGCCCTCCCCCGGCCCGGTGCCCCGCCCCCCCCTCCCGGTGCCTCCCCCCTCCCCTCCCGGTACCCGCCCCCCCCTCCCGGTGCCCCCCCGGTGCCCCGCCCCCCTCCCCCCCCCCCCGCCGCGGCCCCACCGCCCCTACCGGCGCCTGCGCCCCCCCCCCTGCGGCCCCGCCCCCGCCGCCAACGCCCCCAACGGCCCCTCCCTCCCTTCCACCCCCCCCCTCCGGCGCGCGGCCCCGCCCCCGCCGCCGCCGCCGCCGCCGCTCACCCGCCTCCTGGTGCCGTTCCGGCGCCCGAGCGCCGCCACACCGAGCCGCCGTCCGCGCCGTACTGCGCAGCACCGGAAGTCGGTCCCGGTGGGGCCGTCCGAGCGGGCGCCGCCATGTTACCGTACAAGGCAAAGCGCGGCGGGCGGGGCCGGCGGCCAATCAGAGCGCGGCGCCGCATCCGGGTCCTCCGCGGCTTCTCCTGTCTCCCGCCCCCGGCGCCGCCATGTTGGTGCGCGGCGAACGGCGCCCGTAGCCGGCGGCGGCGACGGCGGCGGCGAGCGGCCGCCCGCCACGCCCTTCCCCGCCGTGAGAGCGCGTGACTCCCGCGGCGCGGCCACGCAGCGCCCGCCGCCCCGCAGGGAGGGGAGGGGGAGGCAGGCGGGGGCAGCGGGGCCGAGCCCGGTACCGGGGCTGGGCCGCGCTGCCCCCGCCGACGAGAGCGCAGGCGCAGTAGCGTGAAGCGGCTGCGAGAAGATGGCGTCGCGGAGGTGCGGACAGGGCGCATGCGCGCGGAGCACTACGGTGGCCGGTAGGCCCGCACCACCCCCCCACCCCCGCGTTCCCGAGCGCATGCGCATTGGCGGCGCCGAGGCCGGACACTCCCCCAACGCCTGAAAAATGGGAAATTACGCGAATTCTCGCGGATTTCAGCGTGTTTCAGCTAAACAGCGGTATCACGGTCCTGGGATGAGGAAATAATTATCCAGGACTCGGTTCAGCCCCTCTAACGTCAGCAGTAGGCGATAGAATAACGTTTAAACAGAAGAAAAAAAGTTAAATTTTACGTCCAACGGCCGGTCTTGGAGGCAGCTCCTTTGCCGCAAAATAAAACACCTAAAAGCAGGAAAATTCCCTGCCTTTCCGCTCATTCTCGTGCTTTAAAAAAAATTGCTCCTCAGTGATTATTTAGCTCTTCCCCCCACCCCCAAGGTTTTTCTCCCTCTCGTGACAGAAACAAGAAACCGAGAGAGAAGCAGTTGTGTCGTTTCACACCCACAACTGTACAAATTCTTGTTTAAAAAAAAAACGCTATGGGCATCTTGGAGATGAGGTTGTGTTACAAGATCCTATTTGGGGATAAATCTGGGTGATTTCTTTAAAGGAACGTAGTGCTTTAAAGGAAAGTATGGAAAGGAAAGTGCTTTCTTTAAAGGAAAGTACGTGCTGCTGTGGGCACCAGCAGGAGTAAATTAACCAGGAGTAAATTAAGCAGCCTCGCAGGCCCGAGGCTCGATCCCGAGCCCGTCTTCGCGGCCGCAACGGGGAGGAACGCCGTCGGCACGCGGCCGCTGAGACCTGAAGCGGATTTAAATTGGACAAGGCGTGCGGGGGCTGTGGCTGAGTAAGGGGATTAACGGTGTAGCTGCGAACGGCGAGGGAAAAAAAAATAACAAACAGCAGTTTTTCCCGTAAAAATAAGTAATGATTTAAGAGCGAGTTGAGGTAAAAGGGGAAAGGGGAGGCTGCTGCGCTGGTCACGTGCTCCTCGGCGGGGAAATGGCGGCGCAAGGTCGGGGGCAAAGCCCCGGATGAGGCGCCGCACGCTGATTGGCCGCGTACGGCAGCATGGCGGCGCCCACTCGTGCATCTCCCTCTCATACGCAGCGGGCGACGTTTCCGCCCGGAAGCCGCGGTTCAGCCCCCGCCGTCTCCCGTTAACCGGCTGGTCCGGCGCCGTCGCTCCCCACCCGCCATTTCCTTCAGCCTCCCCCGCTTATCCCCGCCGGGCGCGGGAGAAGCCGAACTCCCTGTGACCGTACAAACCGGGCGCCGCCATGATGCCGTACAGAGCAGGAGGCGCGGCCAATCAGCGCGCAGCGCCTCATCCGGGTCCGCGGCGTCTCTTCCTGCCACGCTCCCCCCAAGCTGTGGGCGGCGCCACGTTCCGCTCCAGGCAGCGAGACGCGAGGCAGAGCGCCGAGCTCCAGTGGGCGCCGCCATTTTGCACGCTCCCCGCCCCGCCCCCCTTGCGGCGCATGCGCAGTGGCAGCAGCCGAGCCCCCCGTGCGCGGGTAACCTTTATTGTGCGCGTCTAAAATCCACGGTAGAAAAGGCGCGAGTGGGGCCCCCACGGCGGGGGGGAGGGGGAGCTATTTCCTGTTGGCGTGGGCCGTGCCCACCACGCACTCGTTCACCTGCAACGACAGCGGCGTCACGAGGGGCCCCCCCAAAACCTTGTGCCCCCCCCCCCCCCAACCCCGACCCACCTTGCTGGCGAAACGGAGGGAATTGAGCGATTCGGCGAAATTCTCCTCCAGCGGCGAGATGTTGACGAACATGAGCCTGGTTGGGGTGGGGGGGTGGGTGGGGGGGGTGAGTGGGTGTTGAGGGGGGCCCTAGGGTGCCCCCCACCCCACCCCACCCCACCCCACCCAGCCCCTTCGCTCACATCTTGGCGCTGCCCCCCAGCGAGTTTTGCAGCAGGTAGGTGAGTTTGCTGTTGCGGTAGGGGATGTGGGGCTCCTGCGGGCGAGACAGGGAGGGAAGTGAGGGGCGCCCCACGGCGGCTGCCCCCCCCCCACCCAAACTCCGTGGGTCCCCCAACAGCTCCCCCCCACGCACACACACTAGAAACGCACCTTGTTGGAGAGCGCCATGATGACGAGCCCCAGCGCCGAGAGGCTGGCGTTGATGGCTTGCGTCTCGCGCAGCCGCTCGCCCCGCGACAGCGACTTGTCCAGGCGCTCGCTGCCCGCCAGGTCCACGAGGCTCAGCACGGCTGCGGGCAGAGGCGAGGCGGCGTCACGGTGTCACCGCCGGCGTGTCACCGCCGTCGCCGCCCCCCCTCCTCGCTTACAGCTGCAGCGCAGGTCGCGGCTGGCGTTGGCGCCCTCCAGGCGCAGCTGGAAGACGCTGTGGCTCCGCGACGAGCGGTCGTTGAGGCTCGTCTTGGCCACCGAGCGGTTGGCCTTGGCCGTCTGCAGCAGCTCGAGCACCTGGCGGGCAACACCCCCCCCCCCCCCGAAACTCCGCTTACACCCCACAAAAAAGGGGGAAAAAAAAAGAATTTTCCACTTTCCAAACACCTTTTTTTTTTTCCCCCCCTAGAGATGAAAAAGCAGCCGGGCGCTGCCGCCCCGCGGCTTCATTTCCGAACCGAACGTGACCTCCCTTAAATCTTTCCTTTTTCCTCAGTTTTTAAATTAAAAAAATAAATAATAAATCCATCAATAAAACCCGGGACTGAAGGGGGGGGGGCGCGGCAGCGGGCGGCACCTCTCACCTCCTGCTCGGAGGCCACGGGCACGCAGCGCAGGTTGGGCACGTGCAGCTCCTCGCTGGCCGAGCTGACGCGGCGGATCTCCAGCTCGGCGGGCCGCTCGGGCCGCCCCACCAGCAGGTCGCGCAGCGACTCGTTGTAGATCTCCAGGAAGCTGGCGGTGAAGCGGTACTGCGAGGGTCAAAACGGGGGGCGGGGGAAAGGGGGAAAAGAAACGGGCTGTGAGGTTGTGGGGGAAAAAAGAGGCAGGGGGGAAAAAAGAGGCAGGGGGGAAAAAAGAGGCAGGGGGGAAAAAAGAGGCAGGGGGGAAAAAAGAGGCAGGGGGGAAAAAAGAGGCAGGGGGGAAAAAAGAGGCAGGGGGGAAAAAAGAGGCAGGGGGGAAAAAAGAGGCAGGGGGGAAAAAAGAGGCAGGGGGGAAAAAAGAGGCAGGGGGGAAAAAAGAGGCAGGGGGGAAAAAAGAGGCAGGGGGGAAAAAAGAGGCAGGGGGGAAAAAAGAGGCAGGGGGGAAAAAAGAGGCAGGGGGGAAAAAAGAGGCAGGGGGGAAAAAAGAGGCAGGGGGGAAAAAAGAGGCAGGGGGGAAAAAAGAGGCAGGGGGGAAAAAAGAGGCAGGGGGGAAAAAAGAGGCAGGGGGGAAAAAAGAGGCAGGGGGGAAAAAAGAGGCAGGGGGGAAAAAAGAGGCAGGGGGGAAAAAAGAGGCAGGGGGGAAAAAAGAGGCAGGGGGGAAAAAAGAGGCAGGGGGGAAAAAAGAGGCAGGGGGGAAAAAAGAGGCAGGGGGGAAAAAAGAGGCAGGGGGGAAAAAAGAGGCAGGGGGGAAAAAAGAGGCAGGGGGGAAAAAAGAGGCAGGGGGGAAAAAAGAGGCAGGAGGCAGGGAAAAGGAAGGAAGGAGAAAGGGGGGTTTCACGCACTTGCCAGCCCTTCGCCGCCAGCTCCTCGGCGCCCCGGAAGACCTGCCGCACCGCCCGGGGGATCATGCCGCACGTCTCGGGATCCAGCACGTCCGGCCCTTCCATGGTGTAAGTCTTGCCGCTGCCCGTCTGGCCGTAAGCGAAGATGCAGACGTGGTAGCCGTCGAGAGCCGACTGCGGGAAGAGCCGGGAAACGCGAGGCGGAACGTCGCCACCCCCCGCCCCAGTCGGCATTTTTATTCCTAATTTATTCCTAATTTATTCCTAATTTATTCCTAATTTATTCCTAATTTATTCCTAATTTATTCCTAATTTATTCCTAATTTATTCCTAATTTATTCCTAATTTATTCCTAATTTATTCCTAATTTATTCCTAATTTATTCCTAATTTATTCCTAATTTATTCCTAATTTATTCCTAATTTACCTGCACCAGCAGCGCGATCTCCTCGAACACCTCCTGCTGCGAGCAGGCGGGCGGGAAGACGCGGTCGAAGCTGAAGTCGTACTTGACGTCGCCCTTGCGGTCGCGCCCCGTGTGAGACTGCGGCAGGTTGGGGAAAAAAGAAACAAAACAAAAAAAAAAAAAAAAAAGGGAGAGGAGGTGGAGCAGAGGATGCCGGATCGGCCCGGAAAAGGGGCTCCTCCGCTCACGGAAACGGCGCCGGATTTGAACTCGGAGGAGCGTTTTCGGCCTCGGCCCGCTCACCTCTTCCGCCCGGGAGAGCGCCAGGGCCTTGTTGTCCTGCGGCGAGAAGTGCAGGTGCTCCAGGCCCTTCTGCGTCTCCTTTTCCGACTCCAGCAGCGGTCGCACGCGGCAAAACACTCGGATGTTGCCCTGGGGAAGAGGCGGGAGAGGAAGGGGCTGCCGGGGCGGGTCGCTCCCGGCGTTTTCGCCCTTCCTCGGGGAAGGGATTTTTCTGCCCAACCTTGAGCTCCTGCACGAGGTTGTGGAGCCGCCGGCGCTCCATCTCCAGGCCGTGGAGCCGCTCGTCCTGCTGCCGCAGGCTGCGCTGCTGGGCGTCCGCCCGCTCCCGCAGCTCCTCCGCCTCCCGCTCCCGCCGCGCCAGCGTCTCCTCCGTCAGCTGCAGCTTGGCCTGCGCCGGGGCGAGGGGAGACCGTAGGGCAACTCCTCGTGCCTCGGTTTCCCCCTCTCCCCCCGGGTGTCCCACACGCTTCCCACCTCTCTGCTTTCCAGCAGGGCGGTGAGATCCCGCTTGGCTGCCTCCAGCTCGCCGACGCTCCGGGTGCTCTGCTCCAGCTGCCGCTCCAGCTCCTGCTTCCGCCCGGAGAGCTCCGTCAGCTCACGGAGCTGCTGGCGCGCCTGCTCCTGGCAGGCGAGCAGCTCGGAGCCGAGGGCGCTGCGGAGAGAGGGGCGACGGTGGTGAGGCTGCAGCGGGCAGGCGGGCGGGTGGGTGGGTGGGTGGCCGCCCGCCGCGGTTCCCGGGGCGCTCACCCACCCGACGCGTTCCTCCAGGGCGCCGCCGCGCTGCTCCTGCTCCCGCAGCTGCTGCTCCAGCGTCTCCAGCCGCTTCTGGAGCTGCTGGTTCTCCCCGGCCAGGCTCCGCGCCTTCTCCTTGGCGCTGCTCAACGCCACCCGCATGTCGCTCACTTGGCCCTTGAGGTCCCAAGCGGCCCGTTTCTTCCGGCGGGCACGGAGGCCACGGCCACTGCGGGGAGAGAGGAAGGGGGAAGAAACAAACCGTCGCAGCACACGGCGCCGGCAGCGTCCCCCATCCCGCGGGGACGTGCGCGGGGGGTCGCCTCCCCTTACCCGTCCTGGGTGCCGCCACGGCCGACATCGCCCTCCGCGGAGCTCCTGCGGGTGCACGGAGTTTGGGGAGGGTGGGGGGAAAACAGGGTGACGGAGACGCCAGCACCAGCCCCACGGCCCAAAGCGCCCTCCAGGTCGCTCTCTCCCGGTTTAGACCGGGTGGCAGCAAGCTGGGCCCCCTCCACCCCAAACGTGTCCCCTCCCAGTCTCAGACCAGTAAGGAACTGGGACCAGCAGCATCTCCTCGCCGCTCCCCGAAATCACTGCGGCGACAACCCACCCGGTGGGCGACCGCACCCGCTGCCGGCCCTACCTGGCGCGGGCGGTGCGGGCAGAGGCCGTAACGGGGCGCGGCAGGCGGCGGCAGCGGCGGGCGGAGCGGCAGCGCGGGGCCGGCCGGGGCCGGCGGGTCGGGCCCGTTTCTGTGAGGCGACAGAAGGCGGGAAACCGTGAGGGAAGCGGTAACGGCGGGTGAGCAACGGGTGAGCGGGGCCGGGCGCTACCTGCTCGGGCGCCGCCGGCTGCGCCTCGCCCGCCGCTCGTTTGCCCCGGGCGGGGCGCACGGGGAGGCGGGACAGGCCGCGCCGCCGCCGCCATCGCCGCCGAGCGCCGCCATCGCCGCGGTCGCCGCCATCGCCTCAGAGCTTCTGCGCGCGCCGCCCGCCCCGCGCGTTCAAACCGCCCGGCCGCGCGCTCCCATTGGCCGCCTCTCCCCGCCAATCGCCGCCTCTCCCGCCTCTCTCCGCCAATCGCCGCCTCTCCCCGCTCACCCCCTCCCCGCCCACCTCCGCCAATCCTTTCCCGTTTCGCCGCGCCGCCCCGGGCCAATCCCCACCCCGCGCTCGGCATCCCACGTGATCCTCCCCCGCCTTCCTTCCCCCCCCCCGCCCCTCCTCGCGCGCCTGCGCAGAAGGACCAACGGCCGTGGAGGGGGCGGGGCCGCGGCCGGGGGGCGGGGCGAGGGGCGGGGCTGGGTCTGAGGGGCAGCGAGGGGAGGGGGCGGCTGTGGGGCAGGACGGGGCCGGTTGTGGGGCAGTTGTGGGGCAGTAAGGGGAGGGGGCGGTTGTGGGGCAGGACGGGGGCGGTTGTGGGGCAGTTGTGGGGCAATGAGGGGAGGGGGCAGCTGTGGGGCAGGACGGGGGCGGTTGTGGGGCAGTTGTGGGGCAGTGAGGGGAGGGGGCGGCTGTGGGGCAGGACGGGGGC
>NW_026907670.1:0-24540 GCF_028389875.1 Rhea pennata | reverse complement strand
CCCCCAAACCAAACTACCCCACTGCACCCCAGATACCCCTTTTGCACCCCAAACACCCCCCTGTACCTCAAATACCCCTTTTGCACCCCAAAATCCCCCCCCCCCCCGACTCACCAGAGAGTTTTGTCCTTCAGCTTGGGGGGCTGGAAGCTGCTCTTGGACATGAGCATCAGGCCCTGGGGGCAGGCGAGGGGGGCGGCTTAGGGGGCAGCTCGGGCGGGGGGCGCCCGGGCGGGGGGCGCGGGGGGGCGGCCCCACCTCATGGGGTGCAGGTCGAAGAGGGGGGGCTGCAGCTCGGCCAGCTCGATGGCGGTGATGCCCATGGCCCAGACGTCGCAGAGCTCGTTGTAGCCGCCCTTCTTGTCCACCGCCGCCACCTCGGGGGCCATCCTGGGGGAGGGGGGGGGGGCCAGCGCGGCCGGTGGGGCCCAGGCGTCCGGCCCCCCCCGGGGAGAGGACCCCAGAGGGGCCCAGGCGTCCGGCCACAGCAGCCCCCACCCAGGGAGGGGGCCCCGGTGGGGCCCAGGCGTCCGCCCCCCCCCCCCCGGGGAGGGGACCCCAGAGGGGCCCAGGCGTCCGGCCCCCCCCCCGGGGAGGGGACCCCAGAGGGGCCCAGGCGTCCGGCCCCCCCCGGGGAGAGGACCCCAGAGGGGCCCAGGCGTCCGGCCACAGCAGCCCCCCCCCGGTGGGGCCCAGGCGTCCGGCCGCAGCAGCCCCCCCCCCCCCCCGGGGAGGGGGCCCCGGTGGGGCCCAGGCGTCCGGCCGCAGCAGCGCCCCCCCCCGGGAGGGGCCCCGGCGTCCGGCCGTACCAGTAAGGGGTCCCGATGAAGGATTTGCGCTTGGCCACGGACGCCGTCAGCTCGGCCGAGACCCCGAAGTCCGCTGGTGGGGGGGGGCACAGAGGTTGGGGGGGGGGAGGCCATTGCGGGGGGGGGCCCAGGCGTCCGGCTGCGGCCGAAACGCCTCCCCCAACCCCCGCCGCGCGCCCCAGACGCCCGCCACCCCCGGAGGGGGCCCAGGCGTCCGGCTGGCGGCTGACGGACCCAGCTTGACGTCCCCGCTGTGGGTCAGGAGGATGTTGGCTCCCTGCGGGGGGGGAAAGGGGGCAGTTAGTGGGAGGAGGCCTGGCTGCGGGGCAGGGCTGCAGTGGGGCTGAGCCGTGGGGCAGGGCGGGGGGGCGGAGGGGGTCTGAGCCGTGGGGCAGGGCCGCGGGGCAGAGGGGGGCTGGGCCGGGGGTCGGGAAGGCTGCGGAGCAGAGCTGTGGGTCCGAGCCGTAGGGCAGAGCCGTAGGTCGGAAGGCCGTGGGGCAGAGCTGTGGGGCCGAGCCGTGGGTCGAGGGGGCCGTGGAGCAGAGCCGTGGGTCGGGAGGGCTGTGGGACAGAGCCATAGGTTGGGAGGGCCGTGGGACAGAGCCGTAGGTCGAGGGGGCCGTGGGGCAGAGCTGTGGGTCAGGAGGGCCGTGGGGCCGAGCCGTGGGTCGAGGGGGCCGTGGGGCCGAGCTGTGGGTCGGAGGGCCGTGGGGCCGAGCCGTGGGGCCGAGCCGTGGGTCGAGGGGGCCGTGGGGCCGAGCCGTGGGTCGGGAGGGCCGTGGGGCCAAGCCGTGGGTCGAGGGGGCCGTGGGGCCGAGCTGTGGGTCGGGAGGGCCGTGGGGCCAAGCCGTGGGGCCGAGCCGTGGGTCGAGGGGGCCGTGGGGCCGAGCTGTGGGTCGAGGGGGGCCGTGGGGCCGAGCTGTGGGTCGGGAGGGCCGTGGGGCCGAGCCGTGGGGGCCGAGCCGTGGGTCGAGGGGGCCGTGGGGCCGAGCCGTGGGTCAGGCTCACCTTGATGTCCCGGTGCATCTTGCCCTTGCTGTGCAGGTGCTGCAGCCCCTGCGGGAGGCGGGAGCCTGAGGGGGGCTGGGGGCGCCAGCGAGGGGCCCAGGCGTCCGGGGAGCCCCCCCAACACCCCGTCCAAGGGGCCCAGGCATCCGGGAGCCGCCCCCCACAGCCCACTCCATCCAGGGGGCCCAGGCGTCCGGGAGCCCCCCCAACACCCCGTCCAAGGGGCCCAGGCATCCGGGAGCCGCCCCCCACAGCCCACTCCATCCAGGGGGCCCAGGCGTCCGGGAGCCCCCCAACACCCCGTCCAAGGGGCCCAGGCATCCGGGAGCCGCCCCCCACAGCCCACTCCATCCAAGGGGCCCAGGCGTCCGGGAGCCCCCGCCCCCCGCCCCGCGCAGGGGGCCCAGGCGTCCGGGCCGGCGCCCACCTGCAGGGTCTCCCGGCACACGTAGGCGATCTGCGTCTCGGCCAGGGGCCCCCGCGGCTGCGGACGGAGACGGGAGGGGCTGGGGGGGGCCCAGCGCCCCCAGCGCCCCCCCAGCCCTGCCCCCCCCCCCCCCCCCCCAGGAACCGGCTCCCGGCGCAAACAGGAAACCGGGGACGAGGCGCCGGCTCGTCGCAACATCCTGCCCGGACGCCTGGGCCCCGCAGGTGCGCTGGCACCCGGCTCCGCCCGGCGCCCCGGCGGGCCCAGGCGTCCGGGGGGGGGGGGCAGGGGGGGCTCCCACTCCACCCTGCACCCCCCCCCCATGCCCGGGGGTCCCCGGCATCCTGGGGGCTCCCACTCCACCCTGCCCCCCCACACACCCAGGGGGCTCCCACTCCACCCTGCACCCCCTCTAGGGGCCCAGGCGTCCGGGGGGGGGGGGGGGGGGCTCCACCCTGCACCCCCTCCGGGCCCCAGCCATCCGGGGGGGCTCCCGCTCCACCCTGCACCCCCCTCCACACCCGGGGGGGGCCCCAGCATCCAGGGGGCTCCCGCTCTGCCCTGCCCCCCCCACACCCAGGGGGCTCCCGCTCAACTCTGCCCCCCCCCTCCACGCCCGGGGGGGGGGGGGCCCCGGCGTCCGGCCCCCCGCGCTCACCCAGGTAGACCTCCTGCAGGGAGCCCCCCCCCGCAATATTCCATGCAGATCCAGAGCCGGTCGTTCCTGTGGCACGGGGCGGGGGGGGGGGGGATCAGCCAGCGGAGGGGGGGGGGGGCTGCGCCCCCCCCGGCCCCCCCCCCGGCCCCCCCTCACCGGAGGTAGCTCCCGAGATAGGCCACGACGTTGGGGTGCCGGCACTGCCGCAGCGTCGCCACTTCCTGCTGCACGGAGCCGGCGTCGTCGCCTGCCGGGCGCAGCGGCCGTGGGGACCCAGGCGGCCGGGGGGGGCCCAGGCGGCCGGGGCAGGCGCAGCGGCCGGGGGGGGCCCAGGCGGCCGGGGGGGGGCCCAGGCGGCCGGGGGGGGGGGGCAGCGGCCATGGGGGACACAGGCGGCCGGGGGGGGGGCAGCGGCCATGGGGACCCAGGCGGCCGGGGGGGGCCCAGGCGTCCGGGGGGCCCAGGCGTCCGGGGCAGGCGCAGCGGCCGTGGGGACCCAGGCGGCCGGGGGGGGCCCAGGCGGCCGGGGGGGGGGCCCACAACTCCCCCCCCTCACAACTCCCCACCCCGCAGCAGGGGACCCAGGCCCGAATACCAGCCAGGGAGGGGGCCCAGGAGTCCGGGCCCCTCTTGAGGGAAGGGCGGGGGGGGTTGTGGGGGGGGGGGGGCTGGGGGGTCCCGAGGAAGGAGCGTCAGGGGGGACCCTGCGGGGGGGGGGAATCCCTTGGGGAGGGGATCCCAGGGAGAGGATACCAGGGGGTTGGGGGGGTCCTTGGGGGGGGTCCCGGGGGGTGTCTGAAGGGGGGAGGGGTCTCGGGGGGTCCCGGGGGGGCACCTGGGTCCAGTTTGACGATCTTGATGGCCGCCAGCTCCCCCGTCTCCGTGTCCCGGGCCTGGAACAGAGCGGCTGGTCGGGGGGGGGGAACCTGGAAAGGACCCCCCCAAACGCCCCCCCCCAGGAGGACCTGGGTGTCCAGACTCCCCACCCCCACCCCAGAGAGAACCCCAGGGACCCCTCCAGGACCCCCCAGGTCTGATCCCCCCCGGGACCCTCCAGGGCCCAGGTATCCCCCCCCCCCAAAGACCCCCCCTAGGGCCAAGAGTCCCCCCCCCCTCAAGCCCCCCTAGACTCCAGTGCTTCCCTCCCCCTGGGCCCCCCCCCCAAAGGCCCAGCACCCCGTAGGACCCCTCCCCCCAGCCCCAGGCCCCCCCCCCTCAGAGCCCCCCAGACTCAGTGCCCCCTCCCGGAGCCCCCCCAGGCCCAGTGTCCTTCCCTGGGCCCCCCACCCCAAGGCCAGCCCCCCCTCAGGGGCCCCCCAGGGGCCCCCCAGGCCCAGTGTCCCCCCCCGGGACCCTCCCCTCAAGGCCGGCACCCTCCCAGGGCCCTCCTAGGTCCCAGTATCCCCCACTGGGGACCCCCCCCAGCCCCGGTGTCCCCCCCCCGGCCCCGGTGCTCCCCCCACTCTGGTCCCCGGTGCCCCCCCCGCTCTGGTCCCCCCCCGGTCCCCGGTGCCCCCCCGCTCTGGTCCCCGGTGCCCCCCCCCCAGGCCCCGGTGCCCCCCCCCGCTCTGGTCCCCCCCCGGTCCCCGGTGCCCCCCCCCGCTCTGGTCCCCCCCGGCCCCGGTGCCACCCCGCTCTGGTCCCCCCCGGTCCCCGGTGCCCCCCCCGCTCTGGTCCCCCCCGGCCCCGGTGACCCCCCCGCTCTCGTCCCCCCCGGCCCCGGTGCCCCCCCCGCTCTCGTCCCCCCCCGGTCCCCGGTGCCCCCCCCCGCTCTGGTCCCCCCCGGCCCCGGTGCCACCCCGCTCTGGTCCCCCCCCGGGCCCCGGTGCCCCCCCGCTCTGGTCCCCCCCGGTCCCCGGTGCCCCCCCCGCTCTCGTCCCCCCCGGCCCCGGTGCCCCCCCCGCACCTTGTAGACGTCGCCGTAGGTGCCGGCCCCGACGCGCTGCAGCAGCTCGTAGCGGAGCCGCGGGTCGAGCAGCGACACGTCCCGCAGGAGGCTCATGATGATGATGATGATGATGATGGTGGCGGCGGCGGCGGCAGCGCCCGGGCCCAGCGCGCCCGCGGCCCCGCCAGGAAGCGCCGCGCCCCGCCCCGGCCCCGCCCACCCGCCCCCGGCTCCGCCCCCGGCCCCGCCCCCGGCCCGCGGCCCCGCCAGGAAGCGCCGCGCCGCGCCCCGGCCCCGCCCACCCGCCCCCGGCCCCGCCTCCGGCCCCGCCCCCGGCCCGCGGCCCCGCCAGGAAACGCCGCGCCGCCGGCCCCGCCCACCCCGGCCCGGCTCCGCCCCCGGCTCCGCCCCCGGCTCCGCCCCCGGCCCGCGGCTCCGCCAGGAAGCGCCGCGCCGCGCCCCGGCCCCGCCCACCCGCCCCCGGCTCCGCCCCCGGCCCCGCCCCCGGCCCGCGGCTCCGCCAGGAAGCGCCGCGCCGCGCCCCGGCCCCGCCCACCCGCCCCCGGCTCCGCCCCCGGCCCCGCCCCCGGCCCGCGGCCCCGCCAGGAAGCGCCGCGCCGCGCCCCGGCCCCGCCCACCCGCCCCCGGCTCCGCCCCCGGCCCCGCCCCCGCCAGGAAGCGCCGCGCCGCCGGCCCCGCCCACCCCGGCCCGGCTCCGCCCCCGGCTCCGCCCCCGGCGCGCCCGCGGCCCCGCCAGGAAGCGCCGCTCCGCGCCCCGGCCCCGCCCACGGCGGACCCAGGCCCCGCCCACCCGTCCCGGCTCCGCCCCGGCGTGCCCAGACCCCGCCCATCCGCCTCCTGCCCCGCCCAACGGCGCTCCCAGGCCCCGCCTACCCGCGCCCCGCCCACTTCCCCAACCTCCCCTCCCCCCCCCACACACAGGTTCCACCCACCCGCCTGCGGCCCCGCCCACGGCGCCGTCGGGCCCCGCCCACTGCCCGCCCAGGCCCCACCTCCTTCCCCGCCCACCGCGCTCCAAGCCCCGCCCACTCCCCCCCCCCAAATAAACAAACACCAGGCGCCAGAGCTAAAAACGTGCTTTATTGCCCCAAACGAGACGCGGCGGCTAAAGGCGGGGGGGCGGGGCGCACGTGGGGGCAGCCCAAGGACCCCCCCCCGCACCCTGCGGTGTCTGCAGCACCCCAGGACCCCCCCAAACAGCCCCGGAGCGCCCCGAGCCCAGCCCCCGTCACCCCCGGATCCCCCAGAGTGACCCCAGGACCCCCCCAGAGCACCCCAACCCCCCGCAGTGACCCAAGGGGGGGCTGGAGCACCCCAAAGGCCCCCAAAGTGACCCCAGGGACCCCTGGAGCACCCCAGAGTGACCCCAGGGACCCCTGGAGCACCCCAAAGGCCCCAGAGTGAGCCAAGGGGGGGCCCTGGAGCACCCCAAAGGCCCCCAAAGTGACCCCAGGGACCCCTGGAGCACCCCAGAGTGACCCCAGGGACCCCTGGAGCACCCCAAAGGCCCCAGAGTGAGCCAAGGGGGGGCCCTGGAGCACCCCAAATCCCCCCGAGTGACCCCAGGGACCCCCTGGAGCACCCCCGAGTGACCCCAGGGACCCCCTGGAGCACCCCAAAGGCCCCAGAGTGAGCCAAGGGGGGGCCCTGGAGCACCCCAAAGGCCCCCAAAGTGACCCCAGGGACCCCTGGAGCACCCCAGAGTGACCCCAGGGACCCCTGGAGCACCCCAAAGGCCCCAGAGTGAGCCAAGGGGGGGCCCTGGAGCACCCCAAAGGCCCCCAAAGTGACCCCAGGGACCCCTGGAGCACCCCAGAGTGACCCCAGGGACCCCTGGAGCACCCCAAAGGCCCCAGAGTGAGCCAAGGGGGGGCCCTGGAGCACCCCAAAGGCCCCCAAAGTGACCCCAGGGACCCCTGGAGCACCCCAGAGTGACCCCAGGGACCCCTGGAGCACCCCAAAGGCCCCCAGAGTGACCCAAGGACCCCCCCTGGAGCACCCCAAATCCCCCAGAGTGACCCCAGGGACCCCTGGAGCACCCCAAAGGCCCCAGAGTGAGCCAAGGGGGGGCCCTGGAGCACCCCAAAGGCCCCCAGAGTGACCCAAGGACCCCCCCTGGAGCACCCCAAATCCCCCCGAGTGACCCCAGGGACCCCTGGAGCACCCCAAATCCCCCCGAGTGACCCAAGGACCCTCCCCCTGAAGCACCCCACAGCTCCCAGCACAGCTCCGGAGCACCCCAGAGCTCCCCCCCCGCCCCGTCCCCAGTGTCACCCCCTCCCGGACGCTCCGGCTGCGCCCGCCCCGTAGCTCCCCGGGACGGGTGCCACCCCCCCGCCCCGCCGCCGGGGCGTCCGTCCGTCCGTCCGCCCGCCCGCGCGTCCGCCCGCCGGCGCGGGGCGGCTCAGAGCACCTTGCGCGGGCGCTTGAGGAAGGCGAGCGTGTAGTCGCTGGGCGAAGCCTTCTGCTTCTTGAGCTGCACCTGCGACTGGGCCGTGAGCTGCAGCTTGATGGCGCTGGAGTTGATCTTGGGCGCGCGCAGCAGGTCCTTCATCCCCTTCATCTTCTCGCTCTGGAAGACGAGCACGGGCCCCGCGGCGGCGGCGGCGGCGGCGGCGGGGGGCGGCGCGGCGGCGGCGGGGGGGCCGGCGGCGGCGGCGGGGCCGGCGGGGGCCTCGTCGCCCGGCGGCCGCTCGGGCCGCGGGCCGGAGCCGGGCCGGCGTCGCTCGGGCGCCTTCTTGGGCGCCGGGGGCTCCTCGGGCTTGGACTCGCGGCGGGGGCCGCGGCGCCGGCCCTCGCGCGCCTCCTCGCCGCCCGGCTCCTCGTCCTCGGGCGGCTCCGCGTCCCGCGACGCCAGCGTCACCTTCTGCCGCACCTGCGGGGCCGGGGGGGGGGACACGGGCCGTGGCTGCCCCGGCTGGGAGCAGTGGGGCGGGGGCAGCCCGGGGACCCCCGGGCAGGGGGCGGGGGGGCGCAGGAGGGGCCCGGGGACCCCCCCGGGAAGGGCTAGGAGGGCAGGGAGGACCCCCCGGAGCGTGGGGGGCACCCTAGGAGGACGGGGGGGACCCCGGGGACCCCCGGGGAGTGGGGGGGGACCCTAGGAGGACGGGGGGGACCCCGGGGACCCACGGAGGATGGGGGGGGAATAAGAGGGCAGGGAGGACCCTGGGGACATACGGGGGGGTGGGGGGGGACCCTAGGAGGTCGGGGGGACCCCGGGGACCCCCGGGGGGTGGGGGGGAATAAGAGGGCAGGGAGGACCCTGGGGACATACGGGGGGGTGGGGGGGGACCCTAGGAGGACGGGGGGGACCCCGGGGACCCCCCAGGACGGGCTAGGAGGGCAGGGAGGACCCCAGGGGGGTGGGGGGGACCCTAGGAGGACGGGGGGGACCCCGGGGACCCCCACGGGGGCCCTGGGAGGACGTGCAGCACCGGCGTGGGGCTGCCCCCCAGCGCCGCCGGGACCCACAGACCCCCCGGGACCCACGGACCCCCCCGGGACCCCCCCGGGACCCCCCCGCACCCACCTGCCCGTCGAATCGGCCCAGGGACTGCACGAGGAAGGTGGCCCAGCCGACGTGCAGCACCGGCGTGGGGCTGCCCCCCGGCGCCGCCGGGACCCACGGACCCCCCCGGGACCCACGGACCCCCCCCGGGACCCCCCCGGGACCCCCCCGCACCCACCTGCCCGTCGAAGCGGCCCAGGGACTGCACGAGGAAGGTGGCCCAGCCGACGTGCAGCACCGGCGTGGGGCTGCCCCCCGGCGCCGCCGGGACCCACGGACCCCCCCCCCCGGGACCCCCCCGGGACCCCCCCGCACCCACCTGCCCGTCGAAGCGGCCCAGGGACTGCACGAGGAAGGTGGCGCAGCCGACGTGCAGCACCGGCGTGGGGCTGCCCCCCGGCGCCGTCGGGACCCACGGACCCCCCCGGGACCCACGGACCCCCCCCGGGACCCCCCCGGGACCCCCCCGCACCCACCTGCCCGTCGAAGCGGCCCAGGGACTGCACGAGGAAGGTGGCCCAGCCGACGTGCAGCACCGGCGTGGGGCTGCCCCCCGGCGCCGCCGGGACCCACGGACCCCCCCGGGACCCACGGACCCCCCCCGGGACCCCCCCGGGACCCCCCCGCACCCACCTGCCCGTCGAAGCGGCCCAGGGACTGCACGAGGAAGGTGGCCCAGCCGACGTGCAGCACCGGCGTGGGGCTGCCCTCCGGCGCCGTCGGGACCCACGGACCCCCCCGGGACCCACGGACCCCCCCCGGGACCCCCCCGGGACCCCCCCGCACCCACCTGCCCGTCGAAGCGGCCCAGGGACTGCACGAGGAAGGTGGCCCAGCCGACGTGCAGCACCGGCGTGGGGCTGCCCTCCTCCCACTTGCAGATGCCGTCGTAGAAGCGCAGCAGGTGGGCGAAGCACTCGGGGTCCTGCAGCGCCGAGACCCCCCCCGGGCAGGGGGCTGCCTGCCGAGGCCCCCCCCCCCCCGGCGTCAGTGGGGCACCCCCAATCGGGGTGGCCCCCCCCCCCGAGGCTGCGCCCCACATGGGGTGTTGCCCCTCCCGAGACAGCACCCCACATGCGGGGTTCCCCTCTCCCCCCCGAGGCTGCGCCCCACAAGCGGGGTTCCCCCTGCCCCCCCAAGGCGGTGCCCCACAAGCAGGGGTCCTTCCCCCCCCCCCGCGCCCCCCACCTCGGCGCCGGCGCCCGCCGGCTCGGCCGCGTTGGCCGCCTCCTTGAGCAGGTTGGGGATCACGTCGTTGGCCACGTCGAAGAACTCCTTGTAGATCTCCTCGTCCTCCCGGCAGTAGTTGTAGCTGTGGGGCAGGGCGGGGGGCGTCCGGGGGGCCGCCCCACAGCTGCCTCCCCGCCCCACGGCCGCCCCACAGCGCCGGGAAGCCACGGGGATGCGATGGGGATGCCGGGCAGGGACGGGGACCCTGGGGCGAGCGCAGCCCCGGGCTCATGCAGAGCAGGGACGGGGACCCCCCAGCCCCACGGCTGCCCCACGGCCGCCTCCCTGCCCCACAGTGGCTCCCTGGGGACACGATGGGGACGCCGGGCAGGGATGGGGGCCCCGGGGCAAGCGCAGCCTCAGGTTCATGCATGGCAGGGACGGGGACCCCCCAGCCCCACAGCTGCCTCCCCACCCCATGGCCGCCCCACAGCACCGGGAAGCCGTGGGGACGCAATGGGGACGCGATGGGGAGGCCGAGCAGGGACAGGGGCCCTGGGGCGAGCGCAGCCCCATCTCACACACAGCCACGCGGGGCGCTCCCCAGCCCCACGGCAGCCCCCAGCCCCACGGCAGCCCCCCGCCCCACGGCAGCCCCATGGCACCGAGGAGGAGACCCCAACAGGCCCCAGAGGCACAGGGCGCGATGGGGACACGGGGCAGGGACGGGGACCCTGGAGGAAGCCCAGCCCCGGGCTCACCCACGGCCGCGCGGGGCGTCCCCCAGCCCCACGGCAGCCCCCCGCCCCACGGCAGCCCCCCGGCGGCCCCCCGCTCACTCCTGGATGACGGTGGCCGTGTCGGCCCAGGCCTCGAGCGCCTCCTTGACGTTCTTGTTGCGGCAGTGGTACCCGGCCAGGTACATGTAGGGGTAGATGTGCTCGTTGTTGTAGTAGGTGCGCGCCGAGAGGATGCCCTGGGCGGGGGGCAGGGGCGTGGGGCCGGCGTCGGGGTGGACCCTGCCCCACGGCGCGGCCCCCTGCCCCACGGCGCGGCCCCCCGCCCCACGGCGCGGCCCCCCGCCCCCGTTCTTGTTGCGGCAGTGGTACCCGGCCAGGTACATGTAGGGGTAGATGTGCTCGTTGTTGTAGTAGGTGCGCGCCGAGAGGATGCCCTGGGCGGGGGGCAGGGGCGTGGGGCCGGCGTCGGGGTGGCCCCTGCCCCACAGCGCAGCCCCCTGCCCCACGGCGCGGCCCCCCGCCCCACGGCGCGGCCCCCCGCCCACCTTGTGGTAGATGGTGAGGGGGTCCGGCCGCCCCGGCGTGGGCTCCAGCTCCTCCAGGTCAGCCAGGTTGCCCAGGGCCATGGGGTACCTGCCGTGGGGCCGGCGGGGGGTCAGCCCCACGGCACGGGGCTCCGGCCCCACGGCGCGGGGGTCCGGCCCCACGGCGCGGCCCCGCTCCTACCTCTCCAGGTGCCCCAGGTCGTAGAGCAGCCAGAGCAGGCGCTGCAAGGGGAGGCAGAGGGCTCGGCGCTGCCCCACGGCTCGCCCCATGGCCAACCCCCTGCTCCCCAGTCTGCCCCCCCAGCCAGCCCTCCCAGCCCCATAGCCTGCCCCAGGCCTCCTGCCCCACAGTCAGCGTCCCAGCTTTCCCCCCAGCCCCACAGCCAGCCCCCTGGTCCCTCAGTTCCCCCCCCCAGCCCCACAGCCAGCCCCCTGGTCCCTCAGTTCCCTCCCAGCCCCACAGCCAGCCCCACAGCCAGCCCCCTGCTCCCTCAGTTCCCCCCCCAGCCCCACAGCCAGCCCCCTGGTCCCTCAGTTCCCTCCCAGCCCCACAGCCAGCCCCACAGCCAGCCCCCTGCTCCCTCAGTTCCCCCCCCCAGCCCCATAGCCGGCCCCCTGGTCCCTCAGTTCCCTCCCAGCCCCACAGCCAGCCCCCTGCTCCCTCAGTTCCCCCCCCAGCCCCACAGCCAGCCCCCTGGTCCCTCAGTTCCCTCCCAGCCCCACAGCCAGCCCCACAGCCAGCCCCCTGCTCCCTCAGTTCCCCCCCCAGCCCCATAGCCGGCCCCCTGGTCCCTCAGTTCCCCCCCCAGCCCCACAGCCAGACTCCCAGCCCCTGACAGCCCCCCGGCTGCCCCCCAGCCCTTGGACCCCTGGCAGCCCCCTGGCTGCCCCAGCAGCCCCATGGCTGCCCCCCGCTGCCCCCCAGCAGCCCCCGCGGCCGCTCCCCGCTGCCCCCCGGCCCCCTGGCTGCCCCCCGGCCGCCCCCCGGACCTGCTGGAGCTGGAGCAGCTCGAGGCTGTCGGTGTGCGGGTCGATGGCCGGGTTGATGGCGCAGACCATGAAGGCCACTTCCATGTGCCGCGAGCAGCGCACGAACGAGCCCTTCAGGTACAGCCAGCTCTGCGCGGGGCGGGGGGCTCAGCGCCGGCCCCACGGCCGCCCCACGGCCGCCCCCCGGCCCGGCCCGGCCCCCCGGCCCAGCCCCACGGCCCGGCCCCCCGCTCAGCACCGGCCCCACGGCCACCCCGCGAGCAGCGCACGAACGAGCCCTTCAGGTACAGCCAGCTCTGCGCGGGGCGGGGGGCTCAGCGCCGGCCCCACGGCCGCCCCACGGCCGCCCCCCGGCCCGGCCCGGCCCCCCGGCCCGGCCCCACGGCCCGGCCCCCCGCTCAGCGCCGGCCCCACGGCCGCCCCGCGAGCAGCGCACGAACGAGCCCTTCAGGTACAGCCAGCTCTGCGCGGGGCGGGGGGCTCAGCGCCGGCCCCACGGCCGCCCCACGGCCGCCCCCCGGCCCGGCCCGGCCCCCCGGCCCAGCCCCACGGCCCGGCCCCCCGCTCAGCGCCGGCCCCACGGCCGCCCCGCGAGCAGCGCACGAACGAGCCCTTCAGGTACAGCCAGCTCTGCGCGGGGCGGGGGGCTCAGCACCGGCCCCACGGCCGCCCCATGGCCCGGCCCGGCCCCACGGCTGTCCCCTCTGGCCCAGCCCCATGGCCACCCCCAACCCAGCCCGGCCCAGCCCCACGGCCGTCCCCTCTGGCCCAGCCCCATGGCCACCCCCAACCCAGCCCGGCCCAGCCCCACGGCCACCCCCAACCCAGCCCGGCCCAGCCCCACGGCCGTCCCCTCCGGCCCAGCCCCACGGCCACCCCCAACCCAGCCCGGCCCGGCCCCACGGCCGTCCCCTCCGGCCCAGCCCCACGGCCACCCCCAACCCAGCCCGGCCCGGCCCCACGGCCGTCCCCTCCGGCCCAGCCCCACGGCCACCCCCAACCCAGCCCGGCCCAGCCCCACGGCCGTCCCCTCCGGCCCAGCCCCACGGCCACCCCCAACCCAGCCCGGCCCAGCCCCACGGCCGTCCCCTCCGGCCCAGCCCCACGGCCACCCCCAACCCAGCCCGGCCCAGCCCCACGGCCGCCCCCCGGCCCGGCCCGGCCCGGCCCCCCGCCCCGCGGCGCCGGGACCCACCCGCTCGGCCACGCCGGCGTGCACGGTCTGCCCGCGGCGGTCCTCGTTGCCCTTGCCGTGCCAGGTGACCTCGGCCGTCTGCTCGCCCTGGCGCCCGAACACGACCCACGCGTGGTCCTCGGAGAGCGCGAGGTGCACGTCGGGCAGCCCCAGCGCCTGGCAGGCGCCCACCACCGCGAACGCCACCCCCGAGCTGTCCAGCTTCGTCCCTGCGGGCGGCGGCGCCGTGGGGCCGGGCTCCCGGGGCCCTGCGCGCCGTGGGGCCGGGTTCCCAGGGCTCCTGGGGCCCTGCGCGCCGTGGGGCCGGGCTCCCAGGGCCCCGCGCGCCGTGGGGACGGGCTCCCGGGGCCCCAGGTGACCCCACACACCGTGGGGCCAGGCTCCCGGGGCCCTGTATGCCGGGGGGCCGGGCTCCCAGGGCCCCACGCACCCTGTATGCCGTGGGGCCGGGCTCCCGGGGCCCCAGGTGACCCCACACACCGTGGGGCCGGGCTCCCAGGGCCCTGTATGCCGGGGGGCCGGGCTCCCGGGGCCCCACGCACCCTGTATGCCGGGGGGCCGGGCTCCCGGGGCCCCACGCGCCGTGGGGACGGGCTCCCGGGGCCCCAGGTGACCCCACACACCGTGGGGCCGGGCTCCCGGGGCCCTGTATGCCGTGGGTCCGGGCTCCCAGGGCCCCACGCGCCATGGGGCCGGGCTCCCGGGGCTCCCGGGGACCCCACACACCGTGGGGCAGCCGCCAGGGCTCACGAGGGGGCCGGGGCTCTGCAGGGTCGTGCCACAGTGCCCCAGCTGCCGTGGGGCAGCTGCAAGGGCTCTCCAGGGCCCCAGACACCATGGGGCAGCCCCATGGCGTCAGCTCTCGCCATGGGGCGGCCCACAAGGACACCCGGCCACTGTGGGGCGGCCTGCAGGCTCCCTCAGCCACCGTGGGGCAGCCCCCATGGGCAGCCCTCAGCCCCCAGCAGCTTTGGGGTGGACAGCAAGGCCTGCCCAGATCCCCCAGCCGCTGTGCGGCAGCCCCCCCAGTGGCTATGGGGCAGACCCCAGTGGCTATGGGGTGGCCCACAAGACCTTCTCAGGCCCCTCAGAAGCTATGGGGTGGCTCACAAGGCCTTCCCAGGCCCCCCAGCCACCGTGGGGCGGCCCCCAGCCACCGTGGGGCAGCCCACAAGGCCTTCTCAGGCCCCCCAGCCATCGTGGGGCAGCCCCCAGCTGCCGTGGGGCAGCCCACAAGGCCTTCCCAGGCCCCCCTGCCGCCATGGGGTGGCCCCCAGCTGCCATGGGGTGGCCCGCAAGGCCTTTCCAGGCCCCCCAGCCACCATGGGACGGCCCCCAGCTGCCATGGGGCAGCCCCCAGCTGCCGTGGGGTGGCCCACAAGGCCTTCCCAGGCCCCCCCAGCTGCCATGGGGCGGCCCCCAGCTGCCGTGGGGTGGCCCACAAGGCCTTCCCAGCCCCCCCAGCCGCCATGGGGTGGCCCCCAGCTGCCGTGGGGTGGCCCACAAGGCCTTCCCAGCCCCCCCAGCTGCCATGGGGTGGCCCCCAGCTGCCGCGGGGTGGCCCGCAAGGCCTTCCCAGGCCCCCCTGCCGCCATGGGGTGGCCCCCAGCTGCCGTGGGGTGGCCCACAAGGCCTTCCCAGGCCCCCCCAGCTGCCATGGGGCGGCCCCCAGCACCCCTCACCTGTGATGAAGCTGAAGAGCGACTGGATGTGGGCCCGGTCCTTGAAGTAGGAGCGGCTGAGGCTGTTCCAGATGACGTCGGAGACCTTCTTGACGAGGTCGCGGGAGGAGAAGCCGTCGGGGCGGGGGTAGAGCGAGAGGTCGACAGCGCCGCGGATCTGGGCCGTGAAGCGGGCGTAGAGGGCGGCCACGATGGACAGCTCGGCCACGGGGAAGTAGGCGAGCGTGTGGGGCTCGGGGCCCGGGCGGGCCTCGAAGCTGATGCCGGGCACGTTGGTGGGCAGCACGCGGTTGACGGCCAGGAAGTGCTCGACGAAGCCCAGCACCAGCGAGAGCAGCACCAGGTCGGGCTCGGGCTGGCGCAGCTCCGCCTCGAAGAGCCGCACCACGGCGCCCACCGAGCGCAGCGGGAACAGCGCCTTCTGCCAGGCCTTCAGCCCCATGGCCGGGGGGCGCGGGGCGGGGGGGGCCAGGCGGGGCCCGCACGCGCTGCGGGGCAGGGCGAGACCGAGAGCAGGAGGTCAGGGAGGGTCGTCGTCCCTCCTGCCCCCTCCCCCCGTGGGGCAGGGCAAAGGGGGTTGCGGAGGGCCCCAGATGTGCCGTGGCGAGGGCAAAGGGGGTTGCGGAGGGCCCCAGATGTGCCGTGGGGAGGGCAAAGGGGGTCTGGCAGGGCCCCAGCTGGGCCATGGGGCAGGGGAAGGGGTCCAGGAGGGCCTTGTGGGGCAGGGGGAGCGGAGGCAAAGGCTCCAGCTGTGTGCAGGGCCACAGGTCCAGGAAGGCCCCGAAGGCCAAGGGAGGGGGCTCCAGCACGGCCCCAGCTGGGCCGTGGGGCAGGGGAAGGGGGCCTGGGGGGAAGGCGGCCCGGCGGGGCCCCAGCCGGGCCGTGGGGCAGGGGAAGGGGGCCTGGCGGGGTCCCGAACCCACCGTGGGGCAGGGGAAGGCGGCCCGGCGGGGCCCCGTGGGGCAGGGGAAGGGGGCCCGGCGGGGCCCCGAACCCACCGCGGGGCAGGGGAAGGGGGCCCGGCGGGGCCCCGAACCCACCGCGGGGCAGGGGAAGGGGGCGGGCGGGGCCCCGAACCCACCGCGGGGCAGGGGAAGGGGGCCTGGCGGGGCCCCGAACCCACCGCGGGGCAGGGGAAGGGGGCGGGCGGGGCCCCGAACCCACCGCGGGGCAGGGGAAGGGGGCGGGCGGGGCCCCGAACCCACCGTGGGGCAGGGGAAGGCGCCCCGGCGGGGCCCCGTGGGGCAGGGGAAGGGGGCGGGCGGGGCCCCGAACCCACCGCGGGGCAGGGGAAGGCGGCCCGGCGGGGCCCCGTGGGGCAGGGGAAGGGGGCGGGCGGGGCCCCGAACCCACCGTGGGGCAGGGGAAGGGGGCGGGCGGGGCCCCGAACCCACCGTGGGGCAGGGGAAGGGGGCCTGGCGGGGCCCCGAACCCACCGTGGGGCAGGGGAAGGGGGCGGGCGGGGCCCCGAACCCACCGTGGGGCAGGGGAAGGGGGCGGGCGGGGCCCCGAACCCACCGTGGGGCAGGGGAAGGCGGCCCGGCGGGGCCCCGTGGGGCAGGGGAAGGGGGCGGGCGGGGCCCCGAACCCACCGCGGGGCAGGGGAAGGCGGCCCGGCGGGGCCCCGTGGGGCAGGGGAAGGGGGCGGGCGGGGCCCCGAACCCACCGTGGGGCAGGGGAAGGGGGCGGGCGGGGCCCCGAACCCACCGCGGGGCAGGGGAAGGAGGCCTGGCGGGGCCCCGAACCCACCGTGGGGCAGGGGAAGGGGGCGGGCGGGGCCCCGAACCCACCGCGGGGCAGGGGAAGGGGGCGGGCGGGGCCCCGAACCCACCGTGGGGCAGGGGAAGGGGGCGGGCGGGGCCCCGAACCCACCGTGGGGCAGGGGAAGGCGGCCCGGCGGGGCCCCGTGGGGCAGGGGAAGGGGGCGGGCGGGGAGGCCCCCGCGCTCCGTGGGGCAAGGCTGGAGCGGGGCCCGCACGCTGCGGGGAGGCGGCAGGGGCAGACCCCTCACCCGCCCGGCCCCACAGCCCGCGCCCCACAGCCCCCCAACGGCAACCCCGCCCCCGAGCTGCCCCAGAGCCCCTCGGCCTCCGGGCGAGCCCCACAGCTCCCCCCGGCCCCGCTGCCCCTCACCGTAGCCGCCGCCGGGCAGCGCGGGCCCTGCCGCGCGCGGGGCACCACGGGACCGGGGCGGACACGCCGCGCGCGGGGGCCGCCGGGAATCGTAGTCCGGCGCGCGGGGGCCGCCGGGAATCGCAGTCCCGCCGGGTCGCGCGCGGGGGCTTCTGGGAGCGCGGGCGGGAGGGAGGCGCGACCCCCCCACACACCCCGAAAGGGTCCCAAAGGCCGAGAATTTCCCCCAAAAGGGGCCCCGGGGGCCACGAGCTGCCCCCCAGCGTGCCCCGGAGTGGGCCCGGGTGGTGAGCTGACCCGGAAAGGACCTCAAAGGCCGGGAGCTGCCCCCAAAAGGGGCCCCGAAGGCTCAGAACTGCCCCAAAAGGGGCCCGAAGGCTGCAAACTGCCCCAAAAGGGGCCCCGAGGGCTCAGAACTGCCCCAAAAGGGGCCCAAAGGCTGCAAACTGCCCCAAAAGGGGCCCCGAGGGCTCAGAACTGCCCCCAAAGGGGCCCAAAGGCTGCAAACTGCCCCAAAAGGGGCCCCAAAGGCTGCAAACTGCCCCAAAAGGGGCCCCGAGGGCTCAGAACTGCCCCCAAAGGGGCCCAAAGGCTGCAAACTGCCCCAAAAGGGGCCCCGAGGGCTCAGAGCTGCCCCCAAAGGGGCCCAAAGGCTGAGAAATGTCCCCAAAGGGCCCCGAAGGCCGGGAACTGCCCCCAAAAGGGGCCCCGAAGGCTCAGAACTGCCCCCAAAGGGCCCCGAAGGCCGGGAACTGCCCCCAAAGGGGCCCCGAAGGCTCAGAACTGCCCCCAAAGGGCCCCGAAGGCCGGGAAGTGCCCCAAAAGGGGCCCTGGGGCTGCAAGCTGCCCCCAAAGTGCCCCCAAATGGGCCCCGAAGGCCGGGAACTGCCCCCCAAAAGTGCCCTAACCACCAAGAACTTCCCCCAAAAGTGTCCCAAGGGCCAAGAAATGCCCCTAAAGTGCCATAAAAGCGCCCCAAGACCAGGACCCCCCCAAAGGGCTCCAAAGACCCAGAACTTCGCCCCAAATTGCCCCCAAAGTGCCCCAAGACTAAGAACTGTCCCCAAATTACCCCCCGAAGTGCCCCCAAAGGCCGAGAACGTATCTCAAAGAGCCCCAAAGCCCAGAAAAGCTCCCAAATGCCCCAAAAGGCCAAGAAATGGGCTCAAAGGCAAGTAACTGCCCCCAAAGTGCCCCCAAAGCCCAGAAATGCCCCCCAAATGCCCCAAGAGACCGCGAACTTCCCCTAAAGTGCCCCAAAGGCCTGGAACTGCGCCCAAAGTGCCCCCAAAATGCTCCAAGACCAAGAGCAGCCCCTCAAGAGCCCCAAAGGCCCAGGAATGACCCCCCCCGGTGCCCCAAAGGGCAGGAACGGCCCAAAGTGCCCCCCGAAGAGCCCCGAAAGCCAGGAACTATCCCCAAAGTGCCCCAAAGGCCAGAAATGCTCTGAGAGTGACCCCCAAAAAGCCCCCAAAGGTCAAGAACTGCCCCCGAAGTGCCCCCAAAGCCTAGAAATGTCCCCAAAACGGCCCTAAGGGCCAGGAACTGTCCCCAAGGTGCCCCCCAAGTGCCCCCAAAGGCCAGAAATGGCCCCCAAGTGCCCCCAAAGGCCAGGAACCGTCCCCCAACTGCCCCCCAAGTGCCCCCAAGCCCAGAAGTGGCCCCCAAGTGCCCCCAAAGGCCAGGAACCGTCCCCAAATTGCCCCCCAAGTGCCCCCAAAGGCCAGAAATGGCCCCCAAGTGCCCCCAAAGGCCAGGAACCGTCCCCAAATTGCCCCCCAAGTGTCCCCAAGCCCAGAAATGGCCCCCAAGTGCCCCCAAAGGCCAGGAACCGTCCCCAAATTGCCCCCCAAGTGTCCCCAAAGGCCAGAAATGGCCCCCAAGTGCCCCCAAAGGCCAGGAACTGTCCCCAATTGCCCCCCAAGTGCCCCCAAAGGCCAGGAGCCGTCCCCCAACTGCCCCCCAAAGTGCCCCAAAAGGCGCCCCCCCCCATATCCCCCCCCACAAAGAAGGAGCGGGGCGCGGGCGGGCCGGTTCCCGGCGTTCCTTTACTGGGCCGGGGGCGGGCGGGGCGGCGGCGGCGGGGGGCTACCGGCGGCGCTGGGGGACGCAGCGGCCGCCGTGGGGCCGGGAGCGCACGGCGCCCGGCTTGCAGGCGCAGCGGTACGAGCCGCTCGTGTTCACGCAGCGCTCGTTCTTGCACAGCAGCCCACGCTGGTTCAGCTCCCGGCACTCGTCGATGTCTGCGGGGGGGCCCAGGCGTCCGGGGGGGGCCGCGCCGCCCCACGGCACCCACCACCGCCCCACGGGGGACCCAGGCGTCCGGGGGCCCCGCGCCGCCCCACGGCACCCACCACCGCCCCACGGGGGACCCAGGCGTCCGGGGGCCCGCGCCGCCCCACGGCACCCACCACCGCCCCACGGGGGGACCCAGGCGTCCGGGGGGGCCGCGCCGCCCCCACGGCACCCACCACCCGCCCCACGGGGGACCCAGGCGTCCGGGGGCCCCGCGCCGCCCCACGGCACCCACCACCGCCCCACGGGGGACCCAGGCGTCCGGGGGGACCGCGCCGCCCCACAGCACCCATCACCACCCCACAGGAGACCAAAGCATCTGGGGGGGGGGCCACGCCACCCCCACGGCACCCCCCGGCCCCATGGGGGACCCAGACGTCTCGGGGGGGCACCACGCCACAGCACCCATCACCACCCCACGTGGGACCCAGGCATCAACGGGGGCCCTGCTGCACCCCAGCACCCCCATGGCCCCATAGGGGACCCAGGCGTCCGGGGAGGCCGCGCTGCCCCACGGCACCCATCACTGCCCCACAGGGGACCCAGGCATCCGCGGGGGCCTCACTGCCCCGTGGCATCCACTCCGCCCCACAGGGGCCCAAAGCATCTTGGGGGGGGGTCTGCCCCCCCTTCACCCCCCTTGCCCGGGGGCCCAGGTGTCCGGGGCGCCCCTATTGCCCCCCCCTCCCCAGGGACCCAGGTGTCCCCGGGACCCAGGCATCCCACCCCCCCCCCCGGGGGCCCAGGCGTCCCGGGCTCCCCCCCTCCCCCCCAGGGGCCCAGGCGTCCGGGCTCACCCAGGCAGCGGGTGCGGCTGGGGTCGGGCTGGAAGCCGGGGGGGCAGTCGCAGCCGCGGCCCGGGCAGGGGCCGGAGGCAGCGGCCGCCGACGCAGGGGCACTCGGCGGAGTCCTCCTCGGAGCTGTCCTCGCCTGGGGGGGCCCGGGGGGGGGATATTTCAGGGGGCCCCCTGGGGAGGCGCTGGGGGCCCGGGGGGGGGGTGTTTCAGGGGCCCCCCGGAGGTGCAGGGGTCCGGGGGGGATGTTTCGGGGCCCCCCCCGGGGGTGCAGGGGTCCCCGGGGGGGATGTTTCAGGGGGCCCCCCGGGGAGGCGCTGGGGGCCCTGGGGGGTGTTTCAGGGGCCCCCCGGAGGTGCAAGGGTCCGGGGGGATGTTTCGGGGGGCTCCCCGGGGGTGCAGGGGTCCCGGGGGGATGTTTCGGGGGGCCCCCCGGGGGTGCAGGGGTCCCGGGGGGGATGTTTCGGGGGCCCCTCCCCGGGGGTGCAGGGGTCCCGGGGGGGGATGTTTCGGGGGGCCCCCGGGGGTGCAGAGGTCCCGGGGGGGGATGTTTCGGGGCCCCCCCCGGGGGTGCAGGGGTCCCGGGGGGGGATGTTTCGGGGCCCCTCCCCGGGGGTGCAGGGGTCCCGGGGGGATGTTTCGGGGGGCTCCCCGGGGGTGCAGGGGTCCCGGGGGGGGATGTTTCAGGGGGCCCCCGGGGAGGCGCTGGGGGTCCGGGGGGATGTTTCGGGGGGCTCCCCGGGGGTGCAGGGGGTCCGGCGGGTCCCGGGGGGATGTTTCAGGGGCCCCCCGGGGGTGCAGGGGTCCCCGGGGGGGATGTTTCGGGGGCCCCCCCCGGGGGTGCAGGGGTCCCGGGGGGGGATGTTTCGGGGCCCCTCCCCGGGGGTGCAGGGGTCCCGGGGGGATGTTTCGGGGGGCTCCCCGGGGGTGCAGGGGTCCGGCGGGTCCCGGGGGGATGTTTCGGGGGGCCCCCCGGGGGTGCAGGGGTCCCGGGGGGGGATGTTTCAGGGGGCCCCCGGGGAGGCGCTGGGGGTCCGGGGGGATGTTTCGGGGGGCTCCCCGGGGGGTGCAGGGGTCCGGCGGGTCCCGGGGGGATGTTTCAGGGGCCCCCCGGGGGTGCAGGGGTCCCCGGGGGGGATGTTTCGGGGCCCCCCCCGGGGGTGCAGGGGTCCCGGGGGGGGATGTTTCGGGGCCCCTCCCCGGGGGTGCAGGGGTCCCGGGGGGATGTTTCGGGGGGCTCCCCGGGGGTGCAGGGGTCCCGGGGGGGATGTTTCAGGGGGCCCCCGGGGAGGCGCTGGGGGTCCGGGGGGATGTTTCGGGGGGCTCCCCGGGGGTGCAGGGGTCCGGCGGGTCCCGGGGGGGATGTTTCAGGGGCCCCCCGGGGGTGCAGGGGGTCCCGGGGGGGATGTTTCGGGGCCCCCCCCGGGGGTGCAGGGGTCCCGGGGGGATGTTTCGGGGGCCCCCCGGGGGGGTCTCACCTCGGCGGGGCGCCCCCAGCCCCATGGGGCTCACGTCCCAGAAGGAATTGCTCTCGCTCTGCGCCGCGCCGCACGGCTGCCCTGGGGGGGGGGCGAGGGGGGCGAGGGGGGCGCGCCGTCACCCCGGGGCCCCCGGGACCCCCGGGACCCGAACCAGGACCCCACAGCCCCCCGGGACCCCCACAGCCCCCAGCGACCCCCACAGCCCCCGGAACCCCCACAGCCCCCCGGGACCCCCCACAGCCCCTGGGACCCCCACGGCCCCCAGGACCCCCACAGCCCCCTGGGACCTGAACCGGGGACCCCCCCAGCCACTGCTGACCCCCCAGCCGTGGGACCCGCCAGACCCCAGGGGCTTCCCCAGGCCCCATGGACCCCCCCAGCCCCCATGGACCCCCTGGACCCCCGGGGTCCCATGGCCCCGCCCAGCCTCCATGGACCCCCTGCCCCCCCCCCCGTGCCCCATGGACCCCCCCACCCTCATGGACCCCCCCAGCCCCCATGGCCCCCCAGCCTCCATGGACCCCCTGCCCCCCCCGGGTCCCATGGCCCCCAGTCCCATGGACCCCCTGCCCTCCCCCCCGTGCCCCATGGACCCCTCCCACCCTCATGGACCCCCCCAGCCCCCATGGCCCCCCAGCCTCCATGGACCCCCTGCCCCCCCCGGGTCCCATGGCCCCCAGTCCCATGGACCCCCTGCCCTCCCCCCGTGCCCCATGGACCCCTCCCACCCTCATGGACCCCCCCAGCCCCCATGGCCCCCCAGCCTCCATGGACCCCCTGCCCCCCCCCCGGGTCCCATGGCCCCCAGTCCCATGGACCCCTGCCCTCCCCCCGTGCCCCATGGACCCCTCCCACCCTCATGGACCCCCCCAGCCCCTATGGCCCCCCCGGCCCCCCGGCCCCCGGGCTGACCTGGGCCGCGGGGGGGGCAGGGCCGGCAGTGGTAGCCCCAGCCGGCGCCCAGGCGGCAGCAGCAGTCCTCGAAGGAGAGGGGCAGCGCGCCGAGGGGCGCCCCACACATCCCGTCCTCGCCGCGCCGCTGCCAGCACACGTCGCGCCGCTCCGCGCCCCGCTCTGCCCCACGGGCCCCACGGCCCCACGGGCACCGTGAGCCCCACGCGCCCCACGGGCACCGCGAGCCCCACGAGCCCCACGGGCACCGCGAGCCCCACGCGCCCCACACATCCCGTCCTCGCCGCGCCGCTGCCAGCACACGTCGCGCCGCTCCGCGCCCCGCTCTGCCCCACGGGCCCCACGGGCCCCACGGGCACCATGAGCCCCATGCGCCCCCACGGGCACCGCGAGCCCCACGAGCCCCACGGGCACCGCGAGCCCCATGCGCCCCACACATCCCGTCCTCGCCGCGCCGCTGCCAGCACACGTCGCGCGCCGCTCCGCGCCCTGCTCTGCCCCACGGGCCCCACGGGCCCCACGGGCACCGTGAGCCCCACGGGCCCCACGGGCACCGCGAGCCCCACGAGCCCCACGGGCACCGCGAGCCCCACGCGCCCCACACATCCCGTCCTCGCCGCGCCGCTGCCAGCACACGTCGCGCCGCTCCGCGCCCCGCTCTGCCCCACGGGCCCCACGGGCCCCACGGGGCACCGTGAGCCCCACGCGCCCCACGGGCACCGCGAGCCCCACGAGCCCCACAGGCACCGCGAGCCCCACGCGCCCCACACATCCCGTCCTCGCCGCGCCGCTGCCAGCACACGTCGCGCCGCTCCGCGCCCCGCTCTGCCGCGAGCCCCACGGGCCCCACGGGCACCGTGAGCCCCACGAGCCCCACAGGCACCGCGAGCCCCGTGAGCCCCGCGAGCCCCACAGGCCCCACGAGCCCCACGAGCCCCACAAGCCCCACGAGCCCCATGAGCCCCACGAGCACCACGCTGGGCACCTGCACGGTGTCCTGCAGCCTCGCACGGGCCCCCCGTGCCCTCGAGCACCCTCGCACGGCCCCGGGGCGTGGGCCAAGCCCTCGCACGCCCGCACACGCCCGCGCACGCCCGCGCACCGCCCACGCACGCCCACGCGCCCCCTCGCACACCCATGCACCCCCTCGCACGCCCGCACATGCCCGCGCACACCCATGCACACCCGTGCACGCCCACGCACCCCCTCACACACCCTCGCACACCCTCGCACGCCCGCACATGCCCGCGCACACCCATGCACACCCGTGCACACCCACGCACCCCCTCACACACCCTCGCACGCCCTCGCACGCCCGCACACGCCCGCGCACACCGGGCCGCTCACCCGTCTCGGCGGGCGCCACGCACTTCTTCTGCGCGGGGTCGTAGACGGCGGGCGCGGGACACGTGCACACGTATGACCCACGCGTGTTCTCGCACACCCCGTTCACACAGTTCGACTCATCCAGGCACTCGTCCACGTCTGGGGGGGGGAGGCAGCTCAGAGCACCCCACTGCACCCCATAGCACCCCACAGCACCTCACTGCACCCCACTGCACCCCGCTGCACCCCATAGCACCCCCCTGCACCCCACTGCACCCCACAGCACCTTCCTGCACCCCGCTGCATCCCATTGCACCCCGCTGCACCCCATAGCACCCCACAGCACCCCACTGCACCCCACAGCACCTTCCTGCACCCCACTGCACCCCATAGCACCACACTGCACCCCATAGCACCTTCCTGCACCCCACAGCAGCCCATAGCACCCCATTACACCCCACAGCACCTTCCTGCACCCCGCTGCACCCCATAGCACCCCACAGCACCCCACTGCACCCCACAGCACCTTCCTGCACCCCACTGCACCCCATAGCACCACACTGCACCCTGCTGCACCCCATAGCACCTTCCTGCACCCCACAGCAGCCCATAGCACCCCATTACACCCCACAGCACCTTCCTGCACCCCGCTGCACCCCATTGCACCCCGCTGCATCCCATAGCACCACACAGCATCTTCCTGCACCCTGCTGCACCCCATAGCACCACGCTGCACCCCATAACACCCCATAGCACCTTCCTGCACCCCACAGCATCTTCCTGCACCACCCTGCACCCCACTGCACCCCATAGCACCACACTGCACCCTACAGCATCTTCCTGCAGCATCCTGCACCCCCATAGCACCCCACAGCACCTTCCTGCACCCTGCTGCACCCACAGCATCTTCCTGCACCGCCCTGCACCCCATAGCACCCACTGCACCCCATAGCACCCA
>NW_026907669.1:0-25235 GCF_028389875.1 Rhea pennata | reverse complement strand
GTGGTGGCTCCCTGGACCCCACGGCGGCCCCACCCCACCCTCCCCCTCCCCCTCCCCCCCCGCCCCCCGCCCCGGGCAGGCGCCGCCGCGGGCCCCTGGGCCGCCTGGATGCCGCCGACGGTGGTGGGGCTGGAGGACGGGTGCGCGCTGGTGCCGTGCCGCTTCGACTACCCCGAGGAGCTGCGCCCGGGCGCCGTGCACGGGCTCTGGTACTTCGGCAGCCCCTACCCCAAGAGCTACCCGCCGGTGGTGGCCCGCTCGCGGCCCGGCGGCGCCGTGCACGAGAGCTTCGCCGGGCGCGCCCGCCTCGTGGGCCCGCTGCGCGCCCGCGACTGCTCCCTGCTCCTCACCGGCCTCAGCGCCGAGCTCGCCGGGCGCTACTACTTCCGCGGCGACCTCGGCGGCTACAACCAGTACACCTTCTCCGAGCACGCCACGCTGGAGGTCACCGGTGAGGGCCCGGACGCCTGGGCCCCTCGCGGGGTGGGCGGTGGAGGTGCTCCGGAGCGTTGGGTGTCACCTGGAGAAGGTCCCGGACGCCTGGGCCCCTCGCGGGGTGGGGGGTGGAGGTGCTCCGGAGCGTTGGGTGTCACCTGGAGAAGGTCCCGGACGCCTGGGCCCCTCGTGGGGTGGGGGGTGGAGGTGCTCCGGAGCATTGGGTGTCACCTGGAGAAGGTCCCGGACGCCTGGGCCCCTCGTGGGGTGGGGGGTGGAGGTGCTCCGGAGCGTTGGGTGCCACCTGGAGAAGGTCCCGGACGCCTGGGCCCCTCGTGGGGTGGGGGGTGGAGGTGCTCCGGAGCGTTGGGTGTCACCTGGAGAAGGTCCCGGACGCCTGGGCCCCTCGTGGGAACGGGGGTGGAGGTGCTCCGGAGCGTTGGGTGTCACCTGGAGAAGGTCCCGGACGCCTGGGCCCCTCGTGGGGTGGGGGGTGGAGGTGCTCCGGAGCGTTGGGTGCCACCTGGAGAAGGTCCCGGACGCCTGGGCCCCTCGTGGGGTGGGGGGTGGAGGTGCTCCGGAGCGTTGGGTGTCACCTGGAGAAGGTCCCGGACGCCTGGGCCCCTCGTGGGAGTGGGGGGTGGAGGTGCTCCGGAGCGTTGGGTGCCACCTGGAGAAGGTCCCGGACGCCTGGGCCCCTCGCGGGGTGGGCGGTGGAGGTGCTCCGGAGCGTTGGGTGTCACCTGGAGAAGGTCCCGGACGCCTGGGCCCCTCGTGGGGTGGGGGGTGGAGGTGCTCCGGAGCGTTGGGTGTCACCTGGAGAAGGTCCCGGACGCCTGGGCCCCTCGTGGGGTGGGGGGTGGAGGTGCTCCGGAGCGTTGGGTGTCACCTGGAGAAGGTCCCGGACGCCTGGGCCCCTCGTGGGGTGGGGGGTGGAGGTGCTCCGGAGCGTTGGGTGTCACCTGGAGAAGGTCCCGGACGCCTGGGCCCCTCGTGGGGTGGGGGGTGGAGGTGCTCCGGAGCGTTGGGTGCCACCTGGAGAAGGTCCCGGACGCCTGGGCCCCTCGTGGGAGCGGGGGTGGAGGTGCTCCGGAGCGTTGGGTGTCACCTGGAGAAGGTCCCGGACGCCTGGGCCCCTCGTGGGGTGGGGGGTGGAGGTGCTCCGGAGCGTTGGGTGTCACCTGGAGAAGGTCCCGGACGCCTGGGCCCCTCGTGGGAGCGGGGGTGGAGGTGCTCCGGAGCGTTGGGTGTCACCTGGAGAAGGTCCCGGACGCCTGGGCCCCTCACACATTCAGGGCCTGGTCCACGGGGCGGGGGCGTGCCCGGATGCCTGGGCCCGCCCGGACGCCTGGGCCCCTCGCGCGCGTTCAGGGCTGAGTTAATGGGGCGGAGGGGCGCCCGGACGCCTGGGCCCCTCACGTGTCCGGGACCTGGTCCACGGGGCGGGGGCGCGCCCAGACGCCTGGGCCCACCCGGACGCCTGGGCCCGCCCGGACGCCTGGGCCCCTCGTGTGTCCGGGTCCCAGTCCACGGGGCGGGGACGCGCCCGGACGCCTGGGCCCGCCCGGACGCCTGGGCCCCTCGCGTGCGTTCAGGGCTGAGTTAACGGGGCGGGGGCGCGCCCGGACGCCTGGGCCCGCCCGGACGCCTGGGCCCCTCGCACGCGTCCGGGGACCGGGTTAATGGGGCGGGGGCATGCCCGGACGCCTGGGCCCCTCGCACGCGTCCGGGACCTGGTCCACGGGGCGGGGGGCGCGCCCGGACACCTGGGCCCACCCGGACACCTGGGCCCGCCCGGACACCTGGGCCCCTCTCGCGCATTCGGGGCTGGGTTAACGGGCGGAGGGGCGCCCGGACGCCTGGGCCCACCCGGACGCCTGGGCCCGCCCGGACGCCTGGGCCCCTCGCGTGCCCGGGACCCGGTCCACGGGGCGGGGGCGCGCCCGGACGCCTGGGCCCGCCCGGACGCCTGGGCCCCTCGCACGCGTCCGGGACCGGGTTAATGGGGCGGGGGCCCGCCCGGACGCCTGGGCCCCTCGTGCGTTCAGGGCTGGGTTAATGGGGCGGAGGGGCGCGCCCGGACGCCTGGGCCCGCCCGGACGCCTGGGCCCACGCCGGCGCCTCTCCCGCAGCGGAGCCCAGGCTGGAGCTGCCGGCGGAGCCGCTGGCCGGGGCCGAGGCGGAGGCTCGGTGCCGCGTGCCCGACACCTGCCCGGGCCTGGGGCCGCCGGCGGTGACGTGGGCCGGCGCCGAGGGGGCTGCCGGAGGCGGCGGAGCGGCCGCTGCGCCGGGACGAGGGCGAGGAGGAGGAGGAGGAGGAGGAGGGCGGCGGCGGCGGCGGCGCCGAAGGCCCCGGCCCCGGGCGCTGGCTCGGCTCCGCGCTCCGCTTCCGGCCCCGCGCCGCCGACGCCGGGCGCCGGCTCGTTTGCCGCGTCGCCTTCGCCAACGGCAGCCGCGTCTACGAGGCCGCCGGAGCCCTGGACGTGCACTGTGAGTGGGGGGGGGCCGGACGCCTGGGCCCCTTGGGGGGGGGGCCGGACGCCTGGGCCCTTCGGGGGGGAGTTTGGATGCCTGGGTCTATGGGGGCGGGCAGGACGCCTGGGCCCCTTGGGGTGGGGGGAGGGCAGGACGCCTGGGCCCTTTTGGGAGGGGGGGCAGGACACCTGGGCCCTCTGGGGGGGGGTGGGGGGAACCCAGATGCCATAGGGTGCTATAGGGAGGCCATAGGGTTCTTTAGGGGTGCTGTAGGGTGCTATAGGGTGTGGCGGGGTGACGGCGGCGGTGGGGTGACAGTGTCAGGGTCTCAGTGTTGGGGTGACGGTGTTGGGGTGTCGGTGTCAGGGTGACGGCGTCAGGCTGACGCCCCGGTGCCCCCCGCAGCGGCGGCCGAGGTGGAGGCGGTGTCGGTGTGCCAGCAGTGTCAGGGTGTCAGTGTCGGGGTGTCAGTGTCAGGGTGTCGGCGTCCGGGTGACGGCGTCAGGCTGACGCCCCCGTCCCCGGTGCCCCCTGCAGCGGCGGCCGAGGTGGAGGCGGTGTCAGGGTCTCAGTGTCAGGGTGTCGGTGTCGGGGTGTCGGCGTCCGGGTGATGGCATCAGGCTGACGCCCCCGTCCCCGGTGACCCCCCCCGCAGTGGCGGCCGAGGTGGAGGCGGTGTCAGGGTGTCGGTGTCAGGGTGTCAGGGTGTCAGTGTCAGGGTGTCGGCATCCGGGTGACGGCGTCAGGCTGACGCCCCGGTGCCCCCCCCGCAGCGGCGGCCGAGGTGGAGGCGGTGTCAGGGTGTCGGTGTCAGGGTGTCGGGGTGTCGGTGTCGGGGTGTCGGCGTCCGGGTGACGGCATCAGGCTGACGCCCCGGTGCCCCCCCCCGCAGCGGCGGCCGAGGTGGAGGCGGTGTCAGGGTCTCAGTGTCAGGGTGTCGGTGTCGGGGTGACGGCGTCCGGGTGACAGTGTCAGGCTGACATCCCGGTGCCCCCCGCAGCGGCGGCCGAGGTGGAGGCGGTGTCAGGGTCTCAGTGTCGGGGTGTCGGTGTTAGGGTGTCGGTGTCAGGGTGTCGGCGTCCGGGTGACGGCGTCAGGGTGACGCCCCGGTGTCCCGCAGCGGCGGCCGAGGTGGAGGCGGTGTGAGGGTGTCGGCGTCAGGGTGTCGGTGTCAGGGTGACGGTGTCAGGCTGACGCCCCGGTGCCCTCCCCGGTGTCCCGCAGCGGCGGCCGAGGTTGAGGCGGTGTCAGGGTGTCGGCGTCAGGGTGTCGGTGTCAGGGTGACGGCGTCAGGCTGACGCCCCCGTCCCCGGTGTCCCGCAGCGGCGGCCGAGGTGGAGGCGGTGTCAGGGTGTTGGTATCGGGGTGTTGGTGTCAGGGTGTTGGCGTCCGGGTGACGGCGTCAGGCTGACGCCCCGGTGCCCCGCAGCAGCGGCCGAGGTGGAGGTGGTGTCAGGGTGTCGGTGTCAGGGTGTCGGTGTCGGGGTGACGGCGTCAGGCTGACGCCCCGGTGCCCCCCGCAGCGGCGGCCGAGGTGGAGGCGGTGTCAGGGTCTCAGTGTCGGGGTGTCGGTGTCAGGGTGTCAGTGTCAGGGTGTCGGCGTCCGGGTGACGGCGTCAGGCTGACGCCCCCGTCCCCGGTGTCCCCCGCAGCGGCGGCCGAGGTGGAGGCGGTGTCAGGGTCTCAGTGTCGGGGTGTCGGTGTCGGGGTGTCGGTGTCGGGGTGTCGGCGTCCGGGTGACGGCGTCAGGCTGACGCCCCCGTCCCCCGTGCCCCCCGCAGCGGCGGCCGAGGTGGAGGCGGTGTCAGGGTGTCGGTGTCGGGGTGTCGGTGTCAGGGTGTCAGTGTCAGGGTGTCGGCGTCCGGGTGACGGCGTCAGGCTGACGCCCCGGTGCCCCCCCCCGCAGTGGCGGCCGAGGTGGAGGCGGTGTCAGGGTGTCGGTGTCAGGGTGTTGGGGTGTCGGTGTCGGGGTGTCGGCGTCCGGGTGACGGCGTCAGGCTGACGCCCCGGTGCCCCCCCCCGCAGCGGCGGCCGAGGTGGAGGCGGTGTCAGGGTGTCGGTGTCAGGGTGTCGGGGTGTCGGTGTCAGGGTGTCGGCGTCCGGGTGACGGCGTCAGGCTGACGCCCCCATCTCCGGTGTCCCGCAGCGGCGGCCGAGGTGGAGGCGGTGTCAGGGTGTCGGTGTCAGGGTGTCAGTGTCAGGGTGTCGGCGTCCGGGTGACGGCGTCAGGCTGACGCCCCTGTCCCCGGTGCCCCCCCCGCAGCGGCGGCTGAGGTGGAGGCGGTGTGAGGGTGTCGGTGTCAGGGTGTCAGTGTCAGGGTGTTGGTGTCGGGGTGTCGGCGTCCGGGTGACGGCGTCAGGCTGACGCCCCGGTGCCCCCCCCCTCGCAGCGGCGGCCGAGGTGGAGGCGGTGTCAGGGTGTCGGTGTCGGGGTGTCGGTGTCGGGGTGTCGGCGTCCGGGTGACGGCGTCAGGCTGACGCCCCGGTGCCCCCCCCCGCAGCGGCGGCCGAGGTGGAGGCGGGTGTCAGGGTGTCGGTGTCAGGGTGTCAGTGTCAGGGTGTCGGTGTCAGGGTGTCGGCGTCCGGGTGACGGCGTCAGGCTGACGCCCCCGTGCCCCCCCCCCCCGCAGCGGCGGCCGAGGTGGAGGCGGTGTCGGGGCCGGCGGCGGCGCGCGAGGCCGAGGCGGCGGAGCTGGCGTGCGCCGCCCGGGGCCGCCCGCCGCCGCGCCTCGCCTGGCTCCGGGCCGGGCGGGTGCTGGCCCAGGCCGAGGGCGCCGGGCGGCTCCCGCTGCGGCTCCCGCGCCTCGGGCCCGCCCAGGCCGGCGCCTACGTCTGCGCCGCCGAGAACCGCCACGGCCGCCACAACCGCTCGCTCGAGCTGCGCGTGCTCTGTGAGTGCCCGGACGCCGGGGCCCCTTGGCGCGGGGGGGGGGGGGGCGGCGCAGGGGGGGCGGCCCGGACGCCGGGGCCCCTTGGCGCGGGGGGGGGGGGGGGGGGGCGCAGGGGGGGCGGCCCGGACGCCGGGGCCCCTTGGCGCGGGGGGGGGCGGGGGGGCGGGGGGCGCAGGGAGGGGGGCGGCCCGGATGCCTGGGCCCCTTCGCGGGGGAGCGGGGGGCACGGGGGGGGGCGGCCCGGACGCCTGGGCCCCTTCGCGGGGGAGCGGGGGGCGCAGGGGGGGCGGCCCGGACGCCTGGGCCCCTTCGCGGGGGAGCGGGGGGCGCAGGGGGGGGCGGCCCGGACGCCTGGGCCCCTTCGCGGGGGAGCGGGGGGCGCACGGGGGGCGGTCCGGACACCTGGGCCCCTTCGCGGGGGAGCGGGGGGCACAGGGGGGGCGGCCCGGACACCTGGGCCCCTTCGCGGGGGAGCAGGGGGCGCAGGGGGGGCGGCCCGGACGCCTGGGCCCCTTCGCGGGGGAGCAGGGGGCAGGGGTCGGCCCGGACACCTGGGCCCCTTCGCGGGGGGAGCGGGGGGCGCAGGGGGGGCGGTCCGGACGCCTGGGCCCCTTCGCGGGGGAGCAGGGGGCAGGGGTCGGCCCGGACACCTGGGCCCCTTCGCGGGGGAGCGGGGGGGCGCAGGGGGGGGCGGCCCGGACGCCTGGGCCCCTTCGCGGGGGAGCGGGGGGCGCAGGGGGGGCGGCCCGGACGCCTGGGCCCCTTCGCGGGGGAGCGGGGGGCACAGGGGGGGCGGCCCGGACGCCTGGGCCCCTTCGCGGGGGAGCGGGGGGCGCACGGGGGGCGGTCCGGACGCCTGGGCCCCTTCGCGGGGGAGCGGGGGGGCAGGGGTCGGCCCGGACACCTGGGCCCCTTCGCGGGGGAGCGGGGGGCGCACGGGGGGTGGCCCGGACGCCTGGGCCCCTTGGCGGGGGGCAGGGGGCAGCCACCCGGACGCCTGGGCCCCTTTTCAGGGGAGGGGGCGTGTGGGGGGGGACACCTGGGCCCCTTTGGGGTGGTCACTCGGACACCTGGGCCCCTTTGGGGTGGCCACCTGGACGCCTGGGCCCCTTTTGGGGAGAGGTTCCCGGACGCCTGGGCCCCCTCCCGCTCCCCCCGGACGCCTGGGCCCCCTCCCTCTCCCCGGACACCTGGGCCCCATCCCTCCGCCCGGACGCCTGGGCCCCCCATCCCGCTCCCCGGACGCCTGGGCCCCCTCCCTCCCCCGGACGCCTGGGCCCCCTCCCTCCCCCCGGACGCCTGGGCCCCCTCCCTCCCCCGGACGCCTGGGCCCCCTCCCTCTCCCCGGACGCCTGGGCCCCCCTCCCTCCCCCGGACGCCTGGGCCCCCTCCCTCTCCCCGGACGCCTGGGCCCCCTCCCTCCCCCGGACGCCTGGGCCCCCCCTGCCCGCTCTCCCGGATGCCTGGGCCCCCTCCCTCCCCCGGACGCCTGGGCCCCCTGCCTCCCCCGGACGCCTGGGCCCCCTGCCTCGGCCCGGCCGCCTGGGCCCCCTTGCCCGCTCCCCGGCCGCCTGGGCCCCCTCCCTCTCCCCGGACGCCTGGGCCCCCTGCCTCGGCCCGGCCGCCTGGGCCCCGGCGGAGCTGACGGGGGCCGCCGGGCGGGCGCAGACGCCCCGCGGCTGCCGGTGCTGTCGGCGCCGGCGGCGGTGGCGGCCGGGGAGCCGCTGGCGGTGACGTGCGAGGCCGAGGGCGACCCGGCGCCGGCGCTGCGGCTGCTCAAGGACGGCCGGGTGCTGGCGGCGGCGCCGGGAGCCGACGCCGGAGCCGACGCCGGAGCCGGAGCCGGAGCCGGTGCCGGAGGCGGCGTCCGAGCCGCGGCCGCCCTGCGCCTCGCCGCCGCCCGGCCCCCCGACGCCGGCGAGTACCGGTGCGTCGCCGAGAACCCGCTGGGGCGGCGCGAGGCCGCCCGCAACGTCACCGTGGAGTGTGAGTGCCGCGGGGGGGGGGGGGGGGGGAGGGCCGGACGCCTGGGCCCCTCTTGTCCCGGATGCCTGGGTCCCTCTTGTCCCGGACGCCTGGGCCCCTCTTGTCCCGGACACCTGGGCCCATGTGCAACCCGGACGCCTGGGTCCCTCTTGTCCCGGATGCCTGGGCCCCTCTTGTCCCGGACGCCTGGGCCCCTCTTGCCCCGGACACCTGGGCCCATGTGCAACCCGGACGCCTGGGTCCCTCTTGTCCCGGAGGCCTGGGCCCCTCTCGCCTTGGGTTTCTCCTGCCCCGGACGCCTGGGCCCCTCTTGCCCCGGACACCTGGGCCCATGTGCAACCCGGACGCCTGGGTCCCTCTTGCCCTGGGTTTCTCCTGCCCCGGACGCCTGGGCCCCTCCCCGGACCCCTGGGCCCCTCCCTGGACCCCTGCCCCCCACCCCAGACCCCTTCCACTCCCCCGTACCCCTGCCCCCCCCGGACTCCTGGGCCCCCCCGGCCACCTGCCCCCCACCCCAGACCCCTGCCCTCCCCGGACTCCTGGGCCCCCCCGGCCACCTGCCCCCCCCCCGAGACCCTTTCCACCCCCCCCTCCCCGGACTCCTGGGCCCCCTTGGACCCCTGCCCGCCCCCCAGACCCCTGCCCCCCCCGGACTCCTGGGCCCTCCCAGCCACCTGCCCCCCCCGAGACCCTTTCCACCCCCCCTCCCCGGACTCCTGGGCCCCCTTGGACCCGTGCCCGCCCCCCAGACCCCTGCCCCCCCCGGACTCCTGGGCCCTCCCAGCCACCTGCCCCCCCCCGAGACCCTTTCCACCCCCCTCCCCGGACTCCTGGGCCCCCCCCGCCCCGCGCGGGCGGGCGGGCGGCTGACGGCGGGCGCCAGTCGCGCCGGTGGTGCTGCCGGAGTCGCGGTGCACGGCGGCGGCCGAGGCGGTGCGGTGCGTGTGCGCCGCCGCCGCCAGCCCGCCGCCCGCCGTCGCCTTCGAGCTGCCGAGCCGCAACGCGACGCTGGGGCCCGGCGCCGGCGCCTTCGCCCCGGGGCCCCGCGCCGGCCTCACCGTCACGGGGCTCCTCACGCTGCGCGGCGCCCTCGAGCCCCGGCTCGCCGTCGTCTGCGCCGCCCGCAACGCCCGCGGCGCCGCCGCCCGCGCCCTCCGCTTCCACCACCCCGGTGAGGGCGCTGGGGGGGGGGCGATTTGCCCCTTTTGGGGGGGATTTGCCCCGCTTCGGTGCCCTTCACGCCGTGTTAGAGAGCGTGGGAATTTCCTGGGTTTGGTTCCCACGCTCCGGCGCCCCCCCACAGGAGGGGCTGGGCGCAGCCCCAAGGGTGTATCTGCCCCCCTGGGGGGATTTGCCCCTTTTGGGGGGGATTTGCCCCGCTTCAGCGCCCTTTGTGCCATGTTAGAGAGCGTGGGAATTTCCTGGGTTTGGTTCCCACGCTCCGGCGCCCCCCACAGGAGGGGCTGGGAGCAGCCCCAAGGGTGTATCTGCCCCCGGGGGGGGTATTTGCCCCTTTTGGGGGGGATTTGCCCCTTTTGAGGGGGATTTGCCCTGCTTTGGCACCCCTGGCGCCATGTTAGAGAGCGTGGGAATTTCCTGGGTTTGGTTCCCACACTCTGGCTCCCCCCACAGGAGGGGCTGGGAGCAGCCCCAAGGGTGTATCTGCCCCCCTGGGGGGGTATTTGCCCCTTTTGGGGGGGGATTTGCCCCTTTTGAGGGGGATTTGCCCTGCTTTGGCACCCCTGGCGCCATGTTAGAGAGCGTGGGAATTTCCTGGGTTTGGTTCCCACGCTCCAGCGCCCCCCACAGGAGCAGGTAGGAGCAGCCGCAAGGGTTTATCTGCCCCCCTGGGGGGGTATTTGTCCCCCTTGGGAGGATTTGCCCCTTTTGGGGGGGATTTGCCCCGCTTCGGCGCCCTTTGTGCCACACTGGAGAGCGTGGGAATTTCCTGGGTTTGGTTCCCACGCTCTGGCGCCCCCCACAGGAGGGCTTGGGTGCTGCTGCAGCAGCCGTATCTTTCCCCTGGGGGGGTATTTGCTCCTTTTGGGGGGTATTTGCCCCTTTTCGGGGGGATTTGCCCCGCTTCGGCGCCCCTGGCGCCATGTTAGAGAGCATGGGAATTTCCTGCGTTCGGTTCCCACGCTCCAGGGCTCCCCCACAGGAGGGGCTGGGTGCAGAAGGGGGGGGTATTTCTCCCCGGGGGGGGGTATTTGCCCCCGGGGGGGGTATTTGCCCCCTGGGGGGGGGCTGCGCTCACCCCGCCCCCCCACCGGTTTGACCCGCCCCCTCTCCCCCCCCCCAGACGGGCTGGTGTGGGCCAAGGTGGGGCCCGTGGGGGCCGTCGTGGCCTTCGCCGTCGTCATCGCCGTCGTCTGCTACGTCAGCCAGAGCCGCCGCAAGTGAGCCCCGCCCCCGGGCCACGCCCAACGGGCCACGCCCACCTGCGGCCACGCCCACCTGAGCCCCGCCCCTCCCCGGGGGGGGGATCCCCCTCCTTCCCCCACAGCTCTGCCCCTACAGGCCCTGCTCCCAACAGGCCCCGCCCCCAAGAAGCCCCGCCCCTGCTTCCCCCACCCCATAGGCCCCGCCCCTACTGTCCCCACCCCCATAGGCCCCGCCCCCAACAAGCCCCGCCCCCTCGCCAGTCTGGGGGACACCCCCCCCCCAAAGGGCCATGTTCCCGTGGGACCTGCTCCCAGCTGGCCCCACCCCCTATGGCCCCGCCCCCTATGGCCCCGCCCCCAATGGGATCTGCTCCGAGGTGACTCCGCCCCCACATGCCCCGCCCCCCCTGTCCCTTAGGGACCCGCCCCTTCTTAGGCCCCGCCCAACCAGGGGGAGGGCGGTGGTGACGTCACTGGGGGGGTGGGGGCGGGGTCACGGCGGGCGGAGGGTGGGGGCGATGGGGGGGCGGGGCAGGTCAGAGGTCAGCACGGCCCCATCCCCCCCTGCAGGAAGGCGACGGGGAGCCCCGAGGGGGGCCCGGCCCCTCCCCCGCCCGGCGGAGACCCCCGGGACGGCCAGGTGGGGGGGGCGGGGGGGGCAGGTGACACGGGGGGGCAGGTGACACGGGGAGGTGACACTTGGGGTGACACCGGGGGGGCAAGTGACCTGGGGGGGTGATGGGGGGTGACGGGTGACGGGGGGGGGGGGGGGAACACCAGGGTGACGGGTGACACTGGGAGGGGTGACACCGGGGGGGGCAGGTGATACTGGGTGGGGTGACACGAGGGGGTGACGGGTGACACCGGGGGGGGGCGGGTGACCCGGGTGGGGTGACACAAGGGGGTGACAGGTGATACCAGGGAGCGGGTGACACGAGGGGGTGACACAGGGAGCGATGGATGACACCGGGTGGGGTGATACAGGGGGGGGTGACACAGGGGAGGTGCCGGGTGACACCGTGCGGGTGACACTGGGTGGGGTGACTCGGGGGGGTGACACGGGGGAGGTGCCGGGTGACACCGTGCGGGTGACACAGGGATGGTGACACTGTGCGGGTGACACTGGGTGGGGTGACACGGGGGAGGTGCCGGGTGACACCGTGCGGGTGACACTGGGTGGGGTGACATGGGGACGGTGACACCGTGCGGGTGACACGGGGGAGGTGCCGGGTGACACCGTGCGGGTGACACGGCGGGGGGGGGGGCGGTGACGGTGACGCCCCCCCCTCCCCTCCCCCGCAGCCGGAGCGCCGCGCCGCCCCCCCGGAGCCCCCCGAGTACGCCGAGATCCGCCTGCCCTGACCACGCCCCCTCCCGCCGCCAGGCCACGCCCCCCTCCGCCGCCAGGCCACGCCCCCCTCCCGCCGCCAGGCCACGCCCCCCTCCCAGCACCTCCCTCCCGGGGGAGGCGGGAGAGGAGGAAGGGGGGGGGCAGCGAGGGGAGGCTCCGCCCCCTCCCCGCGCCGAGGCCCCGCCCCCCCGAAACAGGCCCCGCCCCCCCCTTATTTATTGCCCCTCCCCCCAGCTCGATGTGGGGGGAGGGGTCGCCACCCCGCGCCGGGGGAGGGGCGGGGCCGCGGGGGGAGGGGGAGGGGCCCCGAGGCTCCGCCCCCCCCGCGCGACCTTTCACCCCTCTCCTCCCCCCCCCAATAAACGGGATTGGACGGAGCCGCCTGGTGCCTCGGGGGGGGGGAGGGGCTGGCAGGGGCCCAGGCGTCCGGGCACCCTCCGGGGGGGGGGCAGGGTGCTATAGGGTCCCGGTGCTATAGGGGACCCAGTGCTATAGGGGACCTGCAAGCTATAGGGCCCTGGTGCTATAGGGACCCTGTGAGTTAAAGGGTCCTGGTGCTATAGGGGACCCGGGAGCTATAGGGGACCCGGGAGCTATAGGGGACCTGGAAGCTATAGGGGACCCAGTGCTATAGGGAACCTGGTGCTATAGGGCCCCTGTGCTATAGGGACCCTATGAGCTATAGGGACCCTGTGAGCTATAGGGAACCCGGTGCTATAGGGGACCTGCAAGCTATAGGGCTGTGGTGCTATAGGGACCCTGTGAGTTAAAGGGACCCGGTGCTATAGGGGACCTGGAAGCTATAGGGAACCTGGAAACTATAGGGGACCCAGTGCTATAGGGAACCTGGTGCTATAGTGCCCCTGTGCTATAGGGACCCTATGAGCTATAGGGAACCCGGTGCTATAGGGGACCTGCAAGCTATAGGGCTGTGGTGCTATAGGGACCCTGTGAGTTAAAGGGACCCGGTGCTATAGGGGACCCAGGAGCTATAGGGCCCCGGTGCTATAGGGACCCTGTGAGCTATAGGGACCCGGAGCTATAGCGGACCCGGGAGCTATACGGCTCTGGTGCTATAGGGCCCTGGTGCTCTAGCGATTGCAGCACTATAAGGACCCCAGTGCTATAGAGACCCGTGAGCTATAGAAACCCCAGTGCTATAGGGGTCCATGTGCTATAGGGACCCCAGTGCTATAGCGACTCAGGAGCTATAGGGACCCAGGTGCTTATAGGAGCCTGTGAGCAATAAGGACCCTGGTGCTATACGGACCCGGGTGCTATAGGAGGCAGGTGCTATAGAGAGCTGGGCGTTAGGTACGGGTGCTATAGGGACCCCAGTGCTATAGGAACCCTGCTGCTATAAGAAGCAGGTGCTATAGGGACCCCGGTGCCATAGGGACCCGGGTGCTACAGGGACGCTGGCGCTATAGGGACCCAGGTGCTATAGGGGGTCCTATGGCAGCAGGTGCTCGGGGGGGGGTATAACGACCCAGCCGCCATAGGGACTGTTGCTATAGGGCTGGGTGCTATAGAGACCTCACTGCTATAGGGGGCTGGGTGCTCTGGGGGCGGCTGCTATAGAAACCTTGGGGCTATAGGGAGGCCGGGGCTATAGGGGCCGGTGCCACAGACATGTGGGCACTATAGGACCTGGGGGAACCATAGAGGTGGGCGCTATAGGGGCAGATGCTATAGGGGTCCCCCCCACCAGGCACTATAGGGCCCCGCGGGTGGTGGGGCAACTGCCATAGGGGCCCGGCCAGGGCCTATGGGACCCCCCGGAGCCTATGGGGTTCCCTCGGGGAGCTATAGGTACCCTCGGGCTGCTATAGGTGCCCCACTGGGGGCAAAACAGCCCCCCCCATGGCTATAGGACCCCTCCGGGCGCTATGGGACTGCTCAGGTGCTATAGGGGCCCCACTGAGGGCTACCGGACGCCCTAGGAGCTATAAGCGCCCCCCTGCCAGGCGCTATAAGGGCTTTCAGAACCTATAGCCCCCCCCAGAAGCTGCAGGACTTCCTAGACTCTATAGGTCCCCCCCCCAGAGCCATAGGGGCCTCCCCAAAGCTACAGACCCCCCTGGAGTCTATAGCGGTCCCTCCAGAAGCCATAGGACCCCTCTAAAATCTATAGCCCCCCCCAGAACTATAGGACCCCCCAGGAGCTACAGGAGCTCCTGGACTCTATAGGGCCCCCCAGCAGCTGTAAGACCCCCCCAGCACCTCCTGGAGTCCATAGGTCTCCCCTCCCAGAGCTATAGGTCCCCCCCGCAAGGAGCTATAGGAGCCCCTAGAGCCTATAGGGGCCCCCAGGAGCCACAGGAGCCCACAGGGCCCCCCAGAACCTATAGGAGCCCCTATAAGTCTATACGGGCCCTCAGGAGCCACAGGAGCCTATAGGGCCCCCAGGAGCTATAGGAGCCCCCAGGAGCCGCCTCTTCCGGGTCGCCTGGGCCCACTGCCGCGACCCGGAAGTAGATGGGGGGGCGGGACGCAGCACGCCTCCACCGCGCATGTGCTTCCCCCCCCCTTCATCGCCGCTGCGCATGCGCCGCCCCCACCGCCGCGCATGCGCCCCGCGGAGGGGACGGTGCCTGCGCGCCGCCGCCGCCGCCGCGCATGCGCCTTAGGGCGGCCGCCGCCTCCCGCCAAACGCGCCCCGCCCCCCCCCCCACACACACACACACGGCCGGGGGGGGGCGGGAACGGGGCCGTCGCGACCGTTAAACTGGGGGCAACGCTGCCGAGCTCCCCCCCACCTCAGGGATCCCAACGGTCCCAACGGCCCCCCCCCACGTCAGGGGTCCCAACGGTCCCAACGGCCCCCCCACCTCAGGAGACCCCAACGGTCCTAACGCCCCCCCACCTCAGGGGTGCCAACGGTCCCAACGCCCCCTCACCTCAGGGATCCCAACGGTCCCAACGCCCCCCCACCTCAGGGGTCCCAACGGCCCCCACACAAACCTCAGGGATCCCAACGGTCCCAACGGCCCCCCCCAGGGATCCCAACGGTCCTAACACCCCCCCACCTCAGGGGTGCCAACGGTCCTAACGGCCCCACACCTCAGGGGATCCCAACGGTCCTAACGCCCCCCCCCCCCACCTCAGGGATCCCAACGGTCCCAACGCCCCCTCCACCTCAGGGGTCCCAACAGTCCCAACAGCCCCCACACCTCAGGGGATACCAACGGTCCTAACGGCCCCCCCCACACACCTCAGGGGATACCAACGGTCCTAACGGCCCCCCCCACACACCTCAGGGATCCCAACGGTCCTAACGGCCCCCCACACACACCTCAGGGATCCCAACGGTCCTAACGCCCCCCCTCCACCTCAGGGGTCCCAACGGTCCCAACGGCCCCCACACACACCTCAGGGATCCCAACGGTCCTAACGCCCCCCCCCACCTCAGGGATCCTAACGGTCCTAACGGCCCCCCCCCCACACACCTCAGGGATCCCAACGGTCCCAACGCCCCCCACACACCTCAGGGATCCCAACGGTCCCCCCCCCCCCCCCCGGGGAATCCCAACGGTCCTGACGGCCCCACTCAGGGGATCCCCACGGTCGCGGTAAGGACGGGGCCGGGCTTGGGGGGAAGGCAAGAGAAGAGCGTTTCCCGGCGCGGGGCAGCGTTTCCCGGCGCAGCGGAACGTTGCCGGAGGGTCCCCAGGCGCCGTTCGCGGGGCCCAGGCGCCGTTCGCGGGGCCCAGGCGCCGTTCGCGGTGGCTCCGGCACCCGCCCCCCCCGCCTCAAGCCGCCGTTGCCGCTGCCGCCGCCGATCCGGGCGCCGTTTCCCCGCCCGCCGGGCCCGCCCCGTCCCTCCCCCACCTCCCTCCCTCCTTCCCTCCCTTCCCCCCCCCCCCCCGCGCGCGCCGCAACGTTCATCCGCCGCCGCCAACGTCGAGCCGCCGCCGCCGCCGCCGCCGGGGCCGGAGCCGGGGCCGGGGCCGGGGCCGCCGCGAGGAGCCGCCGCCGCCGCGCTCACGTGTGCCGGGAGGAGCGGGGGGGGGGGGGAGGGCGGGAGGAGGAGGAGGAGGAAGGGCCGGGGGGGGGGGGGAGGCCGCGTTTCCCTCTCACATGACCCGGGTGTTTGGCCCCGTGATCGGCGCCGCCGCCGCCGCCGCCGGGCCGCGGCCTCCCGCCTAGAGGGAGCGGCCAAACCCCCCCCCCCTCCCCCCGCTCCTCCCCTCCCCCCACCGGCCTCGGTGACCCCCCCCCACCCCGCCCCCACCCCGGAACCGGGCCGCGCTGCCCCCCCCCCCCCCACACACCCGGCCCGGGCCCTCACGGGGGCGCGCGCGCGCCCAGCCCCGCCCCCACCCCACCCGCCGCCGCCGGCCACGCCCCCTTCCTCACAGGGCGCGTTACCCCCCCCCCGCGCGCGCGGCAGCGGCAGGCCACGCCCCCTTCCTCACAGGGCGCGTTACCCCCCCCCCGCGCGCGCGGCAGCGGCAGGCCACGCCCCCTTCCTCACAGAGCGCGTTACCCCCCCCCCCCCCGCGCGCGGCAGCGGCAGGCCACGCCCCCTTCCTCACAGGGCGCGTTACCTCCCCCCCGCGCGCGCGGCAGCGGCAGGCCACGCCCCCTCCCGCCGCAGGCCACGCCCACACCCTCACTGTCCTAGAGGGCCACAGGCAGAGGCCACGCCCACCGGGCCCTCAGGCCACGCCCACTCCCACCGCAGGCCACGCCCACACCCTCACTGTTATAGAGCAACAGAGCCAGAGGCCACGCCCACCGGGCCCTCAGGCCACGCCCCCTCCTCCTCTGGCAAGGGAGGGAGGAGGGTGGGCGTGGCCGCAGAGCCCGCCCCCTCCTCTGGGCCCCGCCCACACCGGGGTGTGGTTCTCCCGGAGCTCCGCCCATATTTGAGGGGGGGGTCCCTGAAGCTCCGCCCTCTGCTGAAGGGGAGGGGTCACTCAGGCTCCGCCCCCCCTCACTGAGGGGTCACCAGGCCCCGCCCCCACGAAGGGGGAAGGTCACTTAGGCCCCGCCCCCAACCAGGGGGCTTCCCCAGAGCTCCGCCCCCCCCAACCCCGCAGGGGGGGGGTCACCAGGCCCCGCCCCCCTCCCCTCCCCCCCCCCACCCAGGGGTCCCGCCCCTCCCCCCGCACCCGGCGGCCCCTCCCCCCCCCCCCATGGACATGCTCGACCCCGGGTTGGACTCAGGCTCCGCCTCTGCCGCCCCCAGGTAAGGGGAGGCCCCACCCACCAGCCCCGCCCACCAGCCCCGCCCCAAGCCCCGCCCACCAGCCCCGCCCCAAGCCCCGCCCCCAGCCCCGCCCTAGGGGGGGCCCAGGCGTCCGGGCGGCCCCCGCCCCCCCCCCCCGCTCCAAGGCGGTGGTGGGTGGGGGAGGGGGAGGTCCCGCGGGGGGTGGGGGGAGGGGCGGCCCGGACGCCTGGGCCCCTCCGAGGCCTCGGGCCTCACCCCTCCCCCACCCCCAGCCACGAGAAAAGTCAAGAAACGGAAGAGAGCGTCGAGCTGCAGGAAGGTGAGCGGGGCCCAGGCGTCCGGGAGGGGCCCAGGCGTCCAGGAGGGGCCCAGGCGTCCGGGAAGGGCCCAGGCATCCGGGAGGGGGCCCAGGCGTCCGGGAGGGGCCCAGGCGTCCAGGAGGGGCCCAGGCGTCCGGGAGGGGCCCAGGCGTCCGGGAAGGGCCCAGGCATCCGGGAGGGGGCCCAGGCATCCGGGAGGGGCCCAGGCGTCCAGGAGGGGCCCAGGCGTCCGGGAGGGGCCCAGGCGTCCGGGAGGGGCCCAGGCATCCGAGAGGGGCCCAGGCGTCCAGGAGGGGCCCAGGCGTCCAGGAGGGGCCCAGGCATCCGAGAGGGGCCCAGGCGTCCGGGAGGGGCCCAGGCGTCCGGGAGGGGCCCAGGCATCCGGGAGGGGGCCCAGGCGTCCGGGGAGGGGCCCAGGCATCCGGGAGGGGCCCAGGCGTCCAGGGGGAGGGGCCCAGGCGTCCGGGCGGGGCCCAGGAGTCCGGGAGGGGCCCAGGAGTCCGGGTGGGGCCCAGGTGTCCAGGTGGGGCCCAGGAGTCCGGGTGGGGCCCAGGAGTCCGGGAGGGGCCCAGGAGTCCGGGAGGGGCCCTGGAGTCCGGGAGGGGCCCAGGAGTTCGGGGAGGGGCCCAGGAGTCCGGGAGGGGCCCAGGCGTCCGGGAGGGGCCCAGGCGTCCGGGGGGGGCCCAGGCGTCCGGGAGGGGCCCAGGAGTCCGGGAGGGGCCTAGGAGTCCGGGGAGGGGCCCAGGCGTCCGGGAGGGGCCCAGGAGTCCGGGGTGGGGCCCAGGAGTCCGGGAGGGGCCCAGGCGTCCGGGAGGGGCCCAGGCGTCCGGGTGGGGCCCAGGCGTCCGGGAGGGGCCCAGGTGTCCGTGGAGGGGCCCAGGCGTCCAGGGGGAGGGGCCCAGGCGTCCGGGGGGGGCGCAGGCGTCCGGGCGGGGCCCAGGAGTCCGGGTGGGGCCCAGGCGTCCGGGGGAGGGGCCCAGGCGTCCGGGGGGGGGGCCAGGCGTCCGGGGGGGGCCCAGGAGTCCGGGAGGGGCCCAGGAGTCCGGGCGGGGCCCAGGCGTCCGGGCGGGGCCCAGGAGTCCGGGTGGGGCCCAGGTGTCCGGGAGGGGCCCAGGTGTCCGGGTGGGGCCCAGGCGTCCGGGTGGGGCCCAGGAGTTTGGGAGGCGCCCAGGCGTCCGGGAGGGGGCGGGTCCGGCAGGGCGGGGCCGGGGGGGCGGGGCCGGGAGGGGGCGGGGCCGGGAGGGGGCGGGGCCGGCAGGGGGGCGGGGCCGCGCGGGACCCAGGCGTCCGGGCGCAGGCGAGGCGGCGCCGGGGGAGGAGCCGGGCGCAGGGGCCGGCGGCAGCGTCGCGGCGCCGTTCGGCGACCCGCCGGTGCAGTACCAGTTCCGCACGGAGAGCAACGGGGGGCAGGTGGGTGCCGGGGGGCGGAGGAGGTCCCATGGGTGGGGGTCCCCGGGGGGTTCCTATGGGGGGTCCTGGGGGTGGGGGGGTCCATGGGTGTGGGGTGAGGAGGAGGTCCATGGGTGGGGGGTCCCCGGGGGGGTCCCTATGGGGGGTCCTGGGGGTGGTGGGTCCCATGGGTGTGGGGTGAGGAGGAGGTCCCATGGGTGGGGGGTCCCCGGGGGGGTCCCTAGGGGGTCCTGGGGGTGGTGGGTCCCATGGGTGTGGGGTGAGGAGGAGGTCCCATGGGTGGGGGGTCCCCGGGGGGGTCCCTAGGGGGTCCTGGGGGTGGTGGGTCCCATGGGTGTGGGGTGAGGAGGAGGTCCCATGGGTGGGGGGTCCCATGGGTGGGGGGTCCCACGGTGGGGTCCCTATGGGGTCCTGGGGGTGGTGGGTCCCATGGATGTGGGGTGATGAGGAGGTCCCGTGGGTGGGGGGTCCCACGGTGGGGTCCCTATGGGGTCCCACGGGTGGGGGTCCATGGGTGGGGGGTCCCGTGGGTGGGGGGTCCCCGGGGGGTCCCTATGGGGTCCCATGGGTGGGGGGTCCCCGGGGGGGGGTCCCGTGGGTGGGGGGGTCCCACGGTGGGGTCCCTATGGGGTCCCATGGGTGGGGGGTCCCACGGGTGGGGGGTCCCGTGGGTGGGGGGTCCCCGGGGGGGTCCCTATGGGGTCCCGTGGGTGGGGGGTCCCCGGGGGGGTCCCGTGGGTGGGGGGTCCCCGGGGGTGTCCTATGGGGTCCCATGGGTGGGGGGTCCCATGGTGGGGTCCCTATGGGGTCCTAGGGGTGGTGGGTCCCATGGGTGTGGGGTGAGGATGAGGTCCCATGGGTGCGGGGTCCCACGGTGGGGTCCCTATGGGGTCCCATGGGTGGGGGGTCCCCCGGGGGGGGTCCCGTGGGTGGGGGGTCCCCGGGGGGTCCCGTGGGTGCCGCTGACGTGTGTCCCCCCCCCCCGCAGGTGACCTACCGCGTGGTGCAGGTGACGGAGGCGGCCGCTCGAGGCCCCGGCCGAGGCCGCCGGCGCCGTCGGCGTCGTCTCCGCCTTCGCCGGCGCCCAGCAGGCCGTGGCCCAGGTGCGCCCGGGGGGGGCCCAGGCGTCCGGGGAGGGGGCCCAGGCGTCCGGGGAGGGGGCCCAGGCGTCCGGGAGGGGGCCCAGGTGTCCAGGAGGGGGCCCAGGAGTCCGGGAAGGGCCCAGGTGTCCGGGGAGGGGGCCCAGGCATCTGGGGGGGGCCCAGGCGTCCGGGGAGGGGGCCCAGGCGTCCGGGAGGGGCCCAGGCGTCCGGGGGGGCCCAGGTGTCCGGGGAGGGGGCCCAGGCGTCCGGGGAGGGGGCCCAGGTGTCCGGGAGGGGCCCAGGCGTCCGGGGGGGCCCAGGTGTCCGGGGAGGGGGCCCAGGCGTCTGGGAAACGGCCCAGGCGTCCGGGGAGGGGCCCAGGCGTCTGGGGAGGGGCCCAGGCATCCGGGGGAGGGGCCCAGGCGTCCGGGAGGGGCCCAGGCGTCCGGAGGAGGGGGCCCAGGTGTCCGGGGAGGGGCCCAGGCATCTGGGAGGGGGCCCAGGCGTCCGGGGGTGCCCAGGCGTCCGGGTGGGGCCCAGGCGTCCAGGAGGGGCCCAGGCATCCGGGAAAGGGCCCAGGCATCCGGGCGAGACAGAGCCCAGGTGTCTGGGGAGGGGCCCAGGAGTCCGGGAGGGGCCCAGGCGTCCGGGGAGGGGCACAGGCATTGGGACAGTTTGGGACCCAGGCGTCCCGGGCGGGACGGGGCCCAGGCCGTCCAGGGGCCCAGGCGTCCGGGCAGGACGGGGCCCAGGAGTCTGGGCGGCGCAGGGCCCAGGCGTCCAGGGGCCCAGGCGTCCGGGGGCCCAGGCGTCCGGGCGGGACGGAGCCCAGGTGTCTGGGGAGGGGCCCAGGAGTCCAGGAGGGGCCCAGGAGTCCGGGGAGGGGCACAGGCATCGGGACAGTGTGGGACCCAGGCGTCCAGAGGGGGCCCAGGCGTCCCGGGCGATGCGGAGCCCAAGCGTCCGGGGGCCCAGGCGTCCGGGGGGCCCAGGCGTCCGGGCGGGACGGGGCCCAGGTGTCCAGGCCACACGGGTCCAGGCGTCCAGGGGCCCAGGCGTCCAGGGGGCCCAGGCGTCCGGGCAGGACGGGGCCCAGGTGTCTGGGCGGCGCAGGGCCCAGGCGTCCGGGGGCCCAGGCGTCCGGGCGGGACGGGGGCCCAGGCGTCCGGGGGCCCAGGCGTCCGGGCGGGACCGAGCCGTGCGCCCCCAGGCCGTGCTCCAGACGCCCTTCAGCAATGGCGGCAGCCCGGGGGCGGAGCCGGGGGCGGAGCCTCGATTCGCCTATTTCCCCGCCGGGGGCGTCGCTGAGGGAGCCGTGTCGGTGCAGGGCGACCCCGCCCTGGCGCCCGCCGGAGGTGAGGGCCCAGGCGTCCGGGGGGCCCAGGCGTCCGGGCGGGCCCAGGCGTCCGGGAGGGGCCCAGGCGTCCGGGAGGGGCTGAGGAGTCCGGGAGGGGCCCAGGCGTCCGGGGGCCCAGGCGTCCGGGCGGGGCCCAGGCGTCCGGGAGGGGCCCAGGCGTCCGGGGGGCCCAGGCGTCCGGGCGGGCCCAGGTGTCCGGGAGGGGCCCAGGTGACCGGGAGGGGCTGAGGAGTCCGGGAGGGGCCCAGCGCGTCCGGGACGGGCCCAGGCGTCCGGGCAGGCCCAGGCGTCCGGGAGGGGCCCAGGCGTCCGGGGGGCCCAGGCGTCCGGGCGGGGCCCAGGTGTCCAGGAGGGGCCCAGGCGTCGGGGGGCCCAGGCATCCGGGAGGGGCCCAGGCGACCGGGGAGGGGCCCAGGCGTCCGGAGGGGCCAGGCGACCGGGGAGGGGCTGAGGAGTCCGGGAGGGGCCCAGGCGTCCGGGGAGGGGCCCAGGCGTCCAGGAGGGGCCCAGGAGTCTGGGAGGGGCCCAGGCGTCCGGGAGGGGCCCAGGCGACCGGGAGGGGCTGAGGAGTCCGGGAGGGGCCCAGGCGTCCGGGGAGGGGCCCAGGCGTCCGGGAGGGGCCCAGGAGTCCGGGAGGAGCCCAGGAGTCCGGGAGGGGCCCAGGTGTTCGGGAAGGGGCCCAGGCGTCCGGGAGGGGCCAAGGAGGGGCCCAGGCGTCCGGGGGGGGGCCCAGGAGTCCGGGAGGGGCCCAGGCGTCCGGGAAGTGGCCGAGGAGTCCGGGAGGGGCCCAGGTGTCCGGGAGGGGCCCAGGGATCCAGGGAGGGGCCCAGGCGTCCGGGAGGGCCCAGGCGTCCGGCCTGCAGCCCCCCTCCCGCCCCCCCAGGGCAGTTCTACGTCATGATGACGCCGCCGGAGGTTCTGCAGCCGGGGCCCCAGCGCAGCATCGCGCCCCGCACCCACCCCTACTCGCCGTGAGTGACACGCGTGTGCGCGCCCCGCGCACCGCCCGCACACGCCTGCGCACGCCTGCGCACTGCCTGAGCACGCATGAGCACCCCAGAGCACGCCTGAGCACGCATGAGCACCCCAGAGCATGCCTGAGCACGCCTGCGCACGCCTGCCCACGCCTGAGCACGCATGAGCACCCCAGAGCACGCTGAGCACGCCTGCACACGCCTGCGCATGCCTGAGCACGCATGAGCACCCAGAGCACGCCTGAGCACGCCTGCACACGCCTGAGCACGCCTGAGCACGGCCACACACGCCCGTGCACACCTGAGCATGCCTGCACATGCCAGAGCACGCCTGCACACGCCTGTGCGCGCCAGAGCACCGCAGAGCACGCGTGCACATGCCTGTGCATGCCCTAGCACGACTGTGCACGCCCTGCACACGCCAGAGCACGCCCGCACACGCCCGCACACGCCTGAGCACGGCCGCACACACCCACACATGCCAGAGCACGCCCACGCACGCCAGCGCGCCCCGCACACGCCTGCAGACGGCAGAGCACGGCCGTGCACACCAGAGCATGGCTGCGCACGCCCGCACATGCCTGCACACGCCTGAGCACGACTGCACATGGCTGTGCACACGTTTGCGCATGGCTGCGCACGCCCGCGCGCGCCAGAGCACGGCTGTACCTGCGTGCACGCGCCAGCGCACGGCTGCGCATGGCTGCACACGCCTGCACACGCCTGCGCACGCCTGCACACGGCTGCCCGTACGCGTACGCACTGGAGCAGGCTGCACACGGCTACGGGCGCGACGCGTGTCGCGTCGCCGCGCGTCGTCGCGTGTTGCCGCGTGTCGCGCGCTGCGTGGCGGCGCGTCCCCGCGCGCGGCCGCGTGTCGCGACACGCGTGACGGCGACGTGTCGCCGCGCAGGAAGCTGGACGGCACGCGGACGCCGCGGGACGAGCGGCGCCGGGCGCAGCACAACGAGGGTGAGCGCGCGTGCGCACACGCGTGTGCGGGGCGTGCGCCGGCCTGCGCCTGCACGCCTCTGCGGTCCCGTGCACACGCGTGTGCACACGTGTCCGGGCCCGATTCGGCCCCGATTCGGCCCCGTTTCCTCCCTGTTCTGGCCCGTTTTGGCCTTGTTTTGCCCCGTTCCCCGTCCTGCCCCTTTTTGGCCCCGATTCGGCCCCGTTTCCTCCCTGTTCTGGCCTGTTTTGGCCTTGTTTTGGCCCCGTTCCCCGTCCTCCCCTTTTTGGCCCCGATTCGGCCCCGTTTCCTCCCTGTTCTGGCCTGTTTTGGCCTTGTTTTGGCCCCGTTCCTCGTCCTGCCCCTTTTTGCCCCGATTTGGCCCTGTTTCCTCCCCTGTTCTGGCCCGTTTTGGCCTTGTTTTGGCCCCGTTCCCGTCCTGCCCCTTTTTGGCCCCGATTCGGCCCCGTTTCTCCCTGTTCTGGCCCATTTCGGCCTTGTTTTGGCCCCGTTCCCCGTCCTGCCCCCTTTTGGCCCCGATTCGGCCCCGTTTCCTCCCTGTTCTGGCCCATTTCGGCCTTGTTTTGGCCCCGTTCCCCGTCCTGCCCCTTTTTGGCCCCGATTCGGCCCCTTTTCCTCCCTGTTCTGGCCCGTTTTGGCCTTGTTTTGGCCCCGTTCCCGTCCTGCCCCTTTTTGGCCCCGATTCGGCCCCGTTTCCCTCCCTGTTCTGGCCCGTTTTGGCCTTGTTTTGGCCCCGTTCCTCGTCCTGCCCCTTTTTGGCCCGATTCGGCCCCGTTTCCTCCCTGTTCTGGCCCGTTTTGGCCTTGTTTTGGCCCGTTCCCCGTCCTGCCCCTTTTTGGCCCCGATTCGGCCCCGTTTCCTCCCTGTTCTGGCCCGTTTTGGCCTTGTTTTGGCCCCGTTCCCCGTCCTGCCCCTTTTTGGCCCCAATTCGGCCCCGTTTCCTCCCTGTTCTGGCCCGTTTTGGCCTTGTTTTGGCCCCGTTCCCGTCCTGCCCCTTTTTGGCCCGATTCGGCCCCGTTTCCTCCCTGTTCTGGCCCGTTTTGGCCTTGTTTTGGCCCCGTTCCCCGTCCTGCCCCTTTTTGGCCCCGATTCGGCCCCGTTTCCTCCTGTTCTGGCCCGTTTTGGCCTTGTTTTGGCCCCGTTCCCCATCCTGCCCCTTTTTGGCCCCGATTCGGCCCCGTTTCCTCCCTGGTTTGGCCCATTTGGGGCTTGTTTTGGCCCCGTTTCCCCCTCCCCGTTTGGGCCATTTCAGCCCTTTTTCTGGCCCGGTTTGGCCCGGTTTGGCCCGTTCGCTGCCTGCTTTGGCCTGTTTGGGCTCCATTCGAGCCCATCCCCCCCCCCCAGTTTCGGGCCCGTTTTGGCCTCGTTTGGGTCTTCTCCTCCCCCCTGTTTCAGCCCGTTTCGGCTCAGTTTCGGCCCCATTTTGGCTCATTTTGGCGCCGTTTCGGTTCGGTTTGCCCGTTTGGCCCGTTTCGGCCCCGTTTTGGCCGTTTCGGTCCATTTCAGGCCCGTTTTGCCGTTTCAGCCCTGTTTGGCCCGTTTCGGCCCCGTTTCGGCTCATTTTGGCCCCATATCGGCCCCGTTTTGGCCGTTTCAGCCCCGTTTTGGCCCGTTTCGGCCCCGTTTTGGCCCGTTTCGGCCCCGTTTGGCCCCGTTTTGGCCCGTTTCAGCCCGTTTTGGCCCGTTTCGGCCCGTTTCGGCCCTGGCTCCGGGGCCGCGTCCTGGCGCTCCGCCAGCCCCGCGCTCACCCCCGTCCGTCCGTCTGTCTGTCCGTCCCCCCCCCCGCTCACCCCCGTCCGTCCGTCCATCCGTCCCCCCCACCCCCCGTGTCCGTCCCCCCCCCGCCCTCCTGTGTCTGTCTGTCCCCCCCATGTCCGTCCGTCCCCCCCCCGTGGCCCCCGGCCGTCCCCCCCCCACCCCCCGTGTCCGTCCGTCCGTCCCCCCCGTGTCCCCTGTCTGTCCGTCCCCCGTGTCCGTGCCTCCGTCCGTCCGTCCCCCCCGTGTCCCCCGTCTGTGTCCCCCGTCCGTCCGCCCCCACCCCCCATGTCCGTCTGTCCGCCGTCTGTCTGTCCGTGTCCGTCCGTCCGCCCGTGTCCGTCCGTCCGTCCGTGTCCGTGCCTCCGTCCGTCCGTCCCCCCCGTGGCCCCCGTCCGTCCGTCCCCCGTGTCCGTCCGTCCGTCTGTCCGTCCCTGCCCCCATGTCCGTTCCCCGCCGCCCCCCCCGTGTCCCCCGTCCGTCCCCCCCCACCCCCCATGTCCGTCTGTCCGCCTGTGTCCGTCCGTCCCCCCTGTGTCCCCGTCTGTGTCCCCTGTCTGTCCCCCCACACCCCCCATGTCCGTCTGTCCGCCCGTGTCCGCCGTGTCCGTCCGTCCGCCCGTGTCCGTCCGTCCGCCCGTGTCTGCCCGTGTCCGTCCGTCCGCC